>NC_043705.1:29922042-29937979 GCF_006229205.1 Suricata suricatta | reverse complement strand
CCCCCCCCCCCCCCCCCCCCCCCCCCCCCCCCCCCCCCCCCCCCCCCCCCCCCCCCCCCCCCCCCCCCCCCCCCCCCCCCCCCCCCCCCCCCCCCCCCGCCTCCACCTCAGCTCCCCTCCCTCCTCCCTCCGCCTCCCTCCCAGCGCAGCTCTGGCCACTTGGACGCCGCAGGCTCTGAGGCCAGAGCCGCAGCCACTGCGCTTCGAGCTCCCCGCGCTCTGACGAGGTCGGCCCAGGCTCAGCTCCCCAGCGCGCCCCGTCTTCATCTCTTTTCCCCTCAACTTTATAAAAAATAAGAGGACCTTCCCTGTTTTTGAGGGATCCCTGGGCTCGACGACCTACCTTTTGGGGAAATCCGCGGTCCCTCTGCCCCCTCTCATAAGCGGGCCGGAAGCTACCTGGACCGGTAGGGAGGGCTTAGCCGCACCCCTCAGCTCAGGTACGCGTAAGGCCTGGATCTCCTAGCCTAGGGCACTTGGAGCTAGACGCTAGTTCAAAGACCCCACCCTTCCCCAAGCGCTTTCCCGGACTCAGTAGGCTCTACTTCCCCGGAAGACTAGGAGAGGAGATTCCTGTCCCCATTTTACAGATGAAGAAAGCGATTTGAGAAAGGACATTTTCTCTCCTACGCCAGCACCAGTCCAAGCTCTGACTCCTGGGGCTAAAGCAACTACGTTGTGGTTCCCTGAGACTGTGGCCTACAAACGGAGCCTGAAACAGTGCCTGGCACAGAGCATCACTCAGTAGAAACTGGTTGAAAGAGAACAAAAGCCCAGGGTACAGATTTGCGCCCGAATATCCTTCCCCTCACTCAGTGCCCCCTTCCATCTGCCCAGCTTGGGCTAATCCTAAAGCTGCAGATGTCTTCTCTTCACTTCTGGGACCCACAGAGCAAGCCCCAGGCTCCGATAATCCCAAACTGCAGATAATCCCAAAGTGGGAAGTTTCTCTGATTCTGTGGAATTTGTAGGGCTGGGTTTGTTTCCTCCAGGCCAAAAAAAAAAAAAAAAAAAAACCCCCACCCAAAAACAAACAAACAAAAAAAGAAACCCAGACTGGAGACCCTAATAAGGGAGGGGTAGGGTAGCCGGGAAGTCTGCCTGGGGTTGTATGTACAGTCCCAAATCTATTGCGGCCCAGATAAGAGAGAGTTAACAGCCTCTAACCCGGTGCCTCCGGCCACAGGCACAGCCTTGGTGGGAGAACTGAAACCAGCTCCCACCTCGCTGCTTCCTCTGCGTGTGGCTGGCCTGTCTCTGAGGCTCCAGAGGGCCTTGGGGCCTGGGTCTTCTAGGAGCAGCCCCTGATGCCCATTCTCCAAGCCTTCTAAATTTCTCCTTGGGACTTTGACCCAGCCAGGCATAGGGGAGTTAGATGTCATAGGACAGAGTTCATCTGAAATGTGGTGCTTCTTTACCCATCTTGACCTTCCAAGCCACAGTGACCCCTCCCCAGACATCGTGGACACTCCTTTCCACAAATGATGAGAAGTGTCCTCCCTTAACTAAGTGCCAAGAATGGCTCCTAAGGAAGGTGTTTAGCCCCCTCCTCTCTTCTCTTCTTTCTTCTCTCCAGCACCCTTCCTCAAAGGCACCTCAAACAAACCATGGGGCACCTGGGTGGCTCAGTCGGTTGAGTGTCCTACTTCGGCTCAGGTCATGATCTCACAGTTTGTGGGTTCGAGCCCCGCGTCGGGCTCTGTGCTGACAGCTAACTCAGAGCCTGAAGCCTGTTTCCGATTCTGTGTCTCTTTTTCTCTCTGTCCCTCCCCTCTTCATGCTCTGTCTCTCTCTGTCTCTCAAAAATCAATAAAATGTAAAAAAAAAAAAAAAAAAAAGAAGAAGAACCATGTGAGTAAAAGCAAGGCACTTGCTATGGGAACACAGTTTTAAGACAATTGAACACTTCCAGATTATCACCCCCTAAATTGCTTAAAGAGAGACATTTTGGGCCCCACCCTGAGTGTCAGGTACTGTATTGGGCACTAACCATATAAGGAAAAAGGAGGCAGAGTCCCAGGTCTAGATACTCCAGAATCTCCAAGTATTTAGCCCACCTCTACTTACCTTTCTGGGGAAGCTGAGCACTGACTGAGAGGGGGAGCCTATCCCCGGGAGTTAGCAGCAGGCCTCAGAGGACTAGGAGCAAAGAAATGAAACTCAATCCTCGAGCTCCTACAGACTAGGGTCAGTGCAAAATCAGGTTCTGCACACCCAAAAAAAGTTTCATGGAGAGTGGATAGTAGCTCCATCTAAGGGAGTTACTATTAGTTATCCACTTTGTGTGTGTGTGTGTGTGTGAGAGAGAGAGAAAGAGAGAGAGAGAGAACATCTCTGCCCACCTCTCCCCTGCACTCCCCTCCACGAAGTCAGGAGGGCAAAGGCCAAGGGGCTGCAGGCTGCAATACAGATGAGCTAGATGATCCCAATGATGCCTTTCTCAGGCAAGGGGTATTGGTATGTGCCTGGCCCAGTTTACAGGTAGGATCTTGGAGCCTTGCCCTTCTCCTGGAAATTAAGAACTGGAGGGAGATTCAGACCCTCACCTATTCAACCGAGATAGGAACCAAAGAGGAGAGAGGCAGAAGTGTCCACAGGGAATATACGACATGAACAGGAAACATCATGTGGGAGCCATCCACAGAGAACTCTGCCTGTAACAAATGAGACAAGTGGCGGCGCCCGGGAAGGACTGTTGGGAGGTCTCTGGCCTTGCGGGAGACCATCTCCACCCAGACCCCTTCCACAAGAAGCGAAGCCACCGTGGCTCACTGTTCTAGCCTCATTCCTTGCCTCCAAAAAGGAACATTTGGGTTTCACATTGTTATGCAACCAATCAGCTTAGATTCAGCTATCAAATTTCTGAAGTCTCCAGCACCTGGCAGAGAAAGAGGAGCCCTGTACCCACCTTCACTATATTCTGGGTAGGAGTGTGACACTCCAGGACCCTGTCCCGGTTATGATATCTACACCTGGCATTTATGAAACCTTTACCCTGAGCGGGGCATCGGGCTAAACAGCTAAGGTACATAAACTCATTTAATCCTTTATTCAGCCTCAGCAGTATTATCATCCCCACTTGTCAGATGGGGAAACTTAAGTGAGACTGGCACCAAAGTTGTTCTCCTAACCCCTGAGGCGTTTTGCTGTCCTAGTGAGTCTTACAGATGGATCTGCCCTGGGGTTCACCTCCATCACTTCCTGTAGTGATTCCTCAGAACCCGTGAGCTCCAGCCAAGCCCCTTCCCCAGCTCAGCCTGGCTTCCCTAATCAGCCCCACGCCTGCCTGCAATCCCTGGGCACTGCTGACTGACACTACCCAACACTTGCGCTTCCCTCAGACACCGCAAAGCCCCCGTTCAAGTTCCCATGGATGCAGGTACTGTTCTCTCTGGCCACAAGGGCCTTCATCAAGTTTATCTCTCGTGAACTCCTCACTGAAGACCAACAGCATGTGTCACCCCCCCACTACTTTCACTTCCATTCCCAGCCTCAGTTTGGCCTGAATCTATAGCGCTACGGCTAGCCTTCATACAAAGTAGAAAAGGTACTCTCTCTTGGCAGATGTAGGTCCACTCTTTTTTTGTTGTTTAAGTTTATTTTCATAATCTCTACACCCAACGTGGGCTCAAATTTATGACCTGGCAATCAAGAGCTGTGCTATTCCGTCTGAGCCAGCCACGCACCCCATATGGGTACACTCTTTTTTTTTAATGTTTATTTATTGTTTAATAAGTTAAAAAAATTTTTAATGTTTGTTTATTTTTGAAAGAGAGAGACAGAAGACAGAGCATGAGCAGAAGGGCAGAGATAGAGGGAGACATAGAATCCAAAGCAGGCTCCAAGCTCTGAGCTGTCACCACAGAGCCTGACATGGGGCTTGAACCCAAAAACTGTGTGTGAGATCATGACCTGAGCCGAAGTCAGATGTTCAACTGACTGAGCCACACAGGTGCCCCAATGTTTATTTATTTTTGAGAGAGATAGAGAGAGAGAGAGAGAGAGTGGAGAGACAGTGAGGGGGGCAACAGAGGAGGATCCCAATAGGCTCTATGCTGAAAGCAGAGACCCAGTGTGGGACTTAAATCTACAAACTGTGAGATCATGACCTGAGCCAAAGTTGAATACTTAACTGACTAAGCCACCCAGGAACCCCATGCTCTCGATATCAGATCATGGACTGTCTTTGAGTGTCCTTAGCTCTCTTTATCGGGTGCCTTCTTGCAGTGCACAGGCAGAAAAACTGCACTCTGTTGCCTGGCTTTGGGGCCCCTCATCTGTCCCCTCCTATGGTCACAGTGACCACACTGCACAGAAATACTTTTTATTTGCTCATTTGTCTCCGTCCCCTCACTATTACCACCCATGAAGTGAAAGGGAGCATCTCATGTCTGCCCTGCGCCTGAAGCCTGGCACTAAGTAGGTTCTAGTACTAACAATTGTAGCCCACATCTTTCTGTGTACTTCCTATTTGTCTGGCACCACACTAATTGCTTTCTGGGCATATGCTTATTTAATCCTCAGGCTCAGACACCTGCTTAAGGTTACAAAGTAGCAAAACTCAGATTTAAATCCATGCCTTGTGTGAGGGATCTGCCTTTTCCACGACTGTCATTTATCAACTAATGTTGGTCATTGATTAAACATCCCATGACTAGGAAGTGTCTGCATAGGGAGGGGTGTAGGAGTTAGGTCTTCAATAAAGATGGCCAATCTGGAGCCTGGTCTCATGTCTATCCCTCTTTGGGCCCTGCTTCCCTCACTTGTATCAGACGAGATCAGGCGTGTTCAGGGTGGTATGGCCGTAGATGCCTCACTTGTATCAAAGAAGATGGAAACAGGGGATTTGGAGCCCTATCTCAGGGCAGGGTACAGGATAATCTTCAGTGGGGTCACACTGGACTGTGACCTCAACCAAAACCCCAGGGCAGGCCCAGGGGTGCAAACATGGGCAGGGGAAGAGAGGAGCTTAACTGTCCGGACACAAGCCCAGGCCTTTGTGTTCTCAGCCCTCATATACTGATCGTTGACCCTTAGGTCTAGCCATCCCTGTCACCATGACCTTCAAGGAACAAGGTGTGAAACTAGAAAAGAATTTCAGAAAAGCCAGGTCTCTTAGGATGCCAAGGCCCACTCACCCCTAAGAAATGTTTGGTGGCCCCAGCGGAGACCTAAGCTGTGTAAACTTGAGAAGGGAAGAGGGCAGGGGTGGGGTGGGGTGGGGGACTCTAGTCACAGAACAAAATGACTCTGGGGTGAGGCTGGGAGGGAGCAGAGACCAGGCCAATCACACGCTCACACTCTGTATTTCCCCTTGCCACAGACATGCAGACATGCTACGCACATGCCAGACAGCAGACACAAGCCCATCCTCTGCCAGGCACAGGGAACTCAGCCTGTGTGCGGAGGGAAGGGGAGTGGGGACAGTTTGGGAACATCATGTCTCTGACTGTAGTTCTTAACTTCTTTAGGCATCTTCATGGTTCAATTGTCTCTACTGAGGGGAGTGAGACTGTGACCTCCCACAGGCCAAAGCTGTGGCTCCACGCAGCCTCTCCTCCTCCCCTTGGCCCCTGTTGGGGGAAGAGGAAGGGCCAGAAGGTAACTGAATTGGGGCTGTGGAGGAGGGGGAGAGCCCAGAGTCCCCAAACCGGGAGGCCCTGACACTACCAAAGGAAGGGGTGCACTGGGCATCAAGAAGCCAGCCAGGCCTGAAAATGTTCTATCCAAGACCGACAGGCTAGGGCGGGGTGATATGGGAAAAGTCCTGCTGGAGGTGGAATGGGGCTCACAGACTTGGCCCTAAAAGCAGAAGGGGGGGGTCATCAATGTCCCTTACACACTGGGACTTTTGTGGGTTTTTTTAAATTTTGTTTTTACGCTGGGACTTTTGAAAACAGGACCTAGCCTCATATCAGAGGACTCCATACACCAACTTCTACTTTGCCTTCGCCTTCAGACTCCAGAGAATGGGGTGCTCAGGCAGTGGCTGGGGGTGGGCCTGGGATAACTCCTCTTTGAACTGGCGGGACTGGTTCTGTGTCTAGCCGCCTGGGCAGTCACGGGTTGCCTGCCGCCTGGGAGGAGGGAGGCCTCAGGAAGGGGCCCCTTGTAAATCGTTAACTCCCAGAGCTACAGCCACTGCTGCTGGGTCCCCTCAGCCCCACACCCAGTCGTGACTAGCTCTCAGAGCGTCTACCCCAGGCCAGAAGTCAGAGGTTAGAGGTCTGAGCCAGAGGCCCCAGCACCTGGGGAAGTCCCTCCCCCAAAGATCAGGAGGGAGGTGTGGGGGACGTCAAGGAGGGTGTCTATGGGGAGACCCCTCTCTCAAAGTTCAGAGCTTCTCACCATTGTTTGTCCTCCAGCCTTCCTGCTTCAGCCCTGACCTTTGCCTCTTAGGGAAAAGAAAGTCAGGAGCTCTGGGTGGGCCTCCTGGGGCAGCCCCTGGGCAAGTCCCAACCCCACCAGACCCTTATCCTCCTCTGGGACGTAATTATGCTAGTCCCACCCACTCTACCTCAAGGAGTGTCACCAGGACTAGATAATGAATGCGCTGAGGAAAAGAACTAGATATTGCCCAGGTCGGATAGGACCCTCAGTATTGTTCCCACCCAGCTTCCTGGTGCCCCGGTCCCCCAAGGAAAATAATAAAGGCTGCCTTTCTGGAGGCATTGTACTTGGTTATCTGTTTAGTAATCACATTCCCATTTTGCAAATGAGAAAACTGAGGCTCTGAGAGGCGACTTACCCTAGCTGTGGCAGTTGTACAGAAAACCAGACCAGGATTTGACTGAACCAGTTCTGTGCTCTCAAGCTGAACCCTTGAAGTGTTCTCTGTCTCCTCAAATTCCTAAACTACAGGTGAAGAGACAGCCTAAGGCAAAATGGACAGGACAATCCTCCCTAGTGAAACAATGGGTGTGTGTGTGTGTGTAAGTGTGCTGATCTGGGTACGTACAGGAGTGTATGTGGGCAAGAGACTGGCACTGGCCCTCTCGGTAAGCCTCTCCTCCAGCTGCTCCTCAGGCCACATACCCCCAGGTGCTGTCACAGGGGAGACTCGGTTGTTGTGCACTCTCCCGTTAAGAATTCTCCTGCCTCAGACAGGCTAATGAGAGAGGATTGATGGCACTACCATCCTTTTTGCTAGGGAGGCATCTCAGAAGCCTAGGAGATGGAGACCAAAAAAAAAAAAATCAACTTTTAATCTAGATTGTAGATTCAAAAAAGATTCATAAAGTGAGATGATTCCCCCAGGAAATATAAAAAGTTACTTACGGCACGGCTAAATTGGGCATACTTCAATCAGGGGATGTTGAGAAATCATTAAGATATACAAGACTTTTTTAGACATACGTGAGGTCCATCAGGAGGGCTGGCCATTGCTCCAGTTAGAAGGGATCAGGCCCAGAGTTAACTTGGCCTCCTCCTGTGTCATTTGTCATTTCCTCTCACTCAGGCCCATGACTGGCAAAGGAAGGGAAAGTAGGGAGAAACCCTACCTGCCACGCCCCAGGGGCCACTGCCCTCAGTGATCCAGAGACCCTATCAGAGGTTAGATACAACTTTTCATCATTTGAGATAGCTTTTCCCCCTTTCCAATAGCATTATGTGGTGTGGCAGGGCTAGAACTACTCACTTCTTTTGAAATATTGAAAAAGGGACTCCCCCTTCCTATCTCCTGACCCCTTTTGGATTCCTTGGGTGGGCTCCAGGAAGTAGGCACTCACCTTGGACACAGGAGGACTGGAATGCCCTCTCAGACTTGTGTCTGAGAGCTTTGCCTTGAGGGAGGGGACAAGTCATTCTGTTTGGTCCCTTCTCCAGGGAACACAGAGGGAGTGAACCACCCTGGGAGTTTTCAAGGATAATCATTAGCTTTTGAGAGGAAATTTTCCTCTCTTTATTGTAACCACCTCCATTTCTCCCGTAGAAGGCTTATCTGAAGTCTAACCTTCATCTCTTACAGCCTATGGGGGGTCTTTCTACCCCTTGCTTTCCTTGTCCTAGGACTTCCAAGGTGACGCTAGGACATCAGGGAAATGTGGAGGGTCTCTCCTGAATACTGATCACCCTCCCCTTCTGTGCATTTCTGAGGGCCAGGACTCCTGGGGCCTGCGACAGGGTCAGGCTTTACTTATCTCCATGTTCTGTCAAGGGCCTTGTCCCTGGTTGGTTTTAAATGTTTATTGAAGAGGAGAAAGGTCATCAGAAGATGGCTGGGATGATCTGTTCCATGGGGTTGGGTGTGGAGGAGAAAGGAGACAGGGCACAGATTGGTCAGGGGGCTGTAGTTGCAGGCCCATATACCTGTGTAGTCCTGTTCTCCATCAAATCATCAAGAAAGGCAAGAAACCCGAGCTGGATGGTGGTGGCCACGCTGCCTTGTGGGTGACCCGAACCCGATCCTGGCCAGGCCGAGGCGCTATTTTAAACCCCAGCCCCAAGCTGCCACCTCAGCCAGCCTGGCTCATCTCTGGTTACAAAGGCACTGCCCACCTCCCAGCCACTTCCTCCTCCCCACTCTGGGACCCTCTAGGCTGGTGTTGGGTTCAGTGTGCTTTGGGGAAACCCTGCTCTTCCCCAGGAATAAGGGCATACACTGGCCAGAGGACCTGAAACGTTGGGCTCTTACTCTGCTAGGGCCAGAGTATGCAGTCCAGGACAGGACAGATGCTATGGGAAGAAAGGAAGGGGGACTTCCCAGCAGTGAGATTGTGCACCAGAGAACCTGCCTTCACCTCAGTGCCTGTCTGCAGGGGCAGGCAGGAGATGACTCCAGAGGGAACTTCCACCCCAGTTGTCTGGCTCAAGGGCTTCTGGGTCTGGAGACTTAGGCACCATTTAGCCAGCCCACAGAACCTTCCTCCCTCCCCTTCCTGGAGGGGCCAGCTCGGCACTCAGGTGGACCAGCTGTCACTGGCTGGGCCCGTTGGACTTGTGTCCACAATCCTTCTCCTACTCCAGGCAGTAGCCCCCACTGGCTGAGGCCTGCCAGCTCCATACCTGGCCCAACACCAGCCTAGAGACATTGCTGGGGCACCAAGGGAAGGGAAGGGAGGAGGCTGATCATCCTTAACTGGCTCCTCCCATCTCAAACTGGCGGGGCAGAAGGCTGCCCAGGCAGCCTGAGTACCCCCTAAGACCGTACCCGCTCCCCCGCCCCCATGCTGTGTAGTCTCAGCAGTGAGGTGTTGGCACGAAGCCTGGTGCAGCTGAGCAGTGACGCCAACAGCCCTGCCATCTCAGGCAAGCATGGTTCCCTCCAACCTGGCAGTTAGGGCCTTGGAAGCAGGGGGGGGGGGCAGGGGTGTCTCCCATCCTCCTGGGCCTGCGACAGCTGGGGACAAAGCTGTTTTGGGAACCTCCCCCTCCACTATTGCAGAGGACCTCTGGCATCCCTGTGGGTCTTGGCCACTGCTTCCAAGCCAGGGGGCCGATCCTGAGGTTAGACCAGTGGTTCTCAACTAGGGCTCATTCTGCCTCCCCGAGGACACTGGACAATGTTTGGAGACATTTTTGGTTGTCACAACCACTGCTACTCATCTACCACCCTCACAGTGAGAGAAGGTACTTCTGCTGTTCCGGCTTTAAATGCCGTTTGTGGCCTGAGGAATTGTGGTAAGCCTCCTGCCTGTCCACCTATCTACCAAGCAGCCTCTGGGCTTGTTAGAAGTGCCTATGATAGGCAGTCTGGAAAAACTCTTTACCTTCCCACCAAGGGGGACTAGATATTATCCCACCTACCAGGTAAGCTCTATAGAGCTCTCTTCCCACAAGGATTCTGGGTCTAGGACAAAGCATAGGGGCTGCCCTGCCCCTCCAGGCTCACTCCCAGAGGACTGGCCCCGTCTGGATCTGGTTGGAAGCTCTGGTCTCCTCCTCCTCATCTCGCCGCTCCTTCCTATTTCTGTTTAGGAGGCAGCCATGGTGGCTCCGCTCCTATCTCTGGTTTCCTAGGGAGCTCCGCTGAAGCAGCCCAGCCTCCGTGGGTCCATCTGTCAGGGAGGCTGTTCCGCCCCATCGATTGCTGTTCCCAAGGGGCTATGCTGCTCGAGGGACCCAATGTGATGGCCAGATAGGAGGGAACCACACCAACAAGAGGGAGTGGGGGCAGCCTGGCAGCAGGCAGAGCTGAGGGGGGCTGACACTTCAGTGAGAGGGAACAAAGCTAGACAAGCATGAGAAATACTGAGGGCCAGGGGCAGCAAGGCAGGAGGCTGGCTAGAATGACCTCTGAAGCCAGCTGGTACTCTCAGGACTCAGTTTTGCCTTTGGACACACTGAATTCCCACTTGCAAAGACAACAACAATAATAATAGCTGAATTTTATTGAGCAGGAACAGTGTGCTCAGGACTGGATTGGAGGCTTTGTACACCTTTGCTTTCATAGAAGGCTCATACCCATCCAAAGCAGGTGCTGTTATGCTCTGACAAGAGAGGAAGAGGCCCAGAGAGGTTGCAGCACTTGTCAGCAGCCACACAGAGGACCTGGAGCTAGACTTGGAGGCGGGTCAGACTGGCCTGTGGCTGTGCCCCAGCCTCAGACAGACAGCCAGACCTAGGGGGAGGAGGCGTGTCTGGCTAGGCTAGAGGCTCTGCCTACCCTCCCCCTCCCTGCCCTCCCCGAGGAGCCGCCTCCTCCCTTGGGCTCTGTGACATCTGCCCCGCTTCCCGGCCCCAGACAGCTGCCCAGAGCCACGTCAGCACTTCCACGGGGGAGCCTGGAAACTGGCTCAGCCCCTGAGCCTTGAGGGACTGTTGAGTCCCCAACAGGGTGGCTCTAAGAGGGGTTACTCAGCCGAGCAGTGGCTAGGTCCATGTGACCTTGTGCATAGTTTCTCTGTGCCTCAGTTTCCTCAGGCTTTGGGAAAATGTTCAGAAGAGTATGCAGTAGCATGCTGAGTGAACAGAGCAAACACCACCCACAGCCAGAGTTCTGGGGGCTCCTCACGGAGCCTGCGACCTCCAGTGTCCACTTGGGACCGAGTGGTTATTTGGCGGGTGTCTTGGGGGTGAAAGGGAGGGTGAGGAGGTGTCGGTACTCGGGCAGCCTTGGCTGGCTAGGGCCTTGAGATAACCGGCGCCTCCCGGAAAATCATTAGCATCTGTTTGGGCCCCAGCAAAGTTGGCCCGCAGGCGCCTCCCGCAGGAAATAGCTCCAGCGTGCCCCGACCCAGGAGCGCTGACTGGCCCCCCTCCTCTTTCTACTTCTCGGGCTCAGCTCAAACTCTGTGGGAACAACATCCACCCACCCGGAAAAGGGGGGCCTGGGTGCAGGGTCACAGGCCCGCCAAGCAGGGGTCAGGCCGCCCGTCGGGGGGGTGGGGTGGTGGGGTGGGAGTGTCCTGGCAAGGTGCGGGCGGTCCAGTCCGCGCTCTAGGCGATCCAGGCCAGCTCTTGGCGGCGCCCGAGCTGGCGGCAGCCCAGGGAGTGTGTGGAAATGACACCGCCAGGGCGGCGGAGATCCCCCCTCCTGACATTGGCTGGAAAGTGGAGCAGCTCGTCAGGGACAATCAATGGCGATCGATCGCCGAGAGGCGCTGGCGGACGGCGTGGGGGAGGGGCGGTGGGGCCGGAGAGGGTGGGGGCATCCGCACCCGAGGTCAAACAACACACCGACCTGCAAAGGGAGACAGCAGCACAGAGGGGGTCACAGGGACACACAATACGTACAGAGAAACATCACTAAGGGCCACCGCCACCACAAAGGAGGTACACTAACTACATGGGAGTTACAACACCAACAGTTTGTGCCACAAGTCTTGACACATGGTCAGACAAATGATTCACACGGACACGCACAACAGTGTCAGACACAACCACAGACACATTTTCATACAACCAGTTCACCTTGACACACACAACAGACCCTCACACCACTGCAACCTATGACCCTATGCCAGACACCCACAACTCCCCAGGACACAAAATGAGTAAGTAATACATTCCACTTGCTGATCTCAAACCAGACAACAGTAGGGAGTTACATACTCTGGCTGCACAACAAAGTCACACAACAAAGCAAAAAAGTCAGAGCCAAATTATAGATCTTCACCATTACCTCAAAGAACGTTGTCAAATTGGGTGTCACTCTATGCAACAACGCAGTTGTGCCCCATATTGGCAACATAATGGGATCAAGAGCCCAAGTACGTAACACAGCACCACAAGTGGCACCTAGCAAATAAGACACAGATACCGTTGTATGGATCCCCAGAGGAGAATATAATGTGACACAATAAACAAATATTGGGGCACAAGTGACACAGCATTAACTCGTAGGGTTCTGACATGACTAAATGAGCTACTGCCAGGTGGGCACTTAGCACAGGGCCAGGCACATGGTGAGCACTCAAAACACAGAGGGTCTCAGGATCATTATTAATAGTTACTAGTTAAGTCCTATCAATATAATGACTGACTACTTAATAGCCTCACTCTCTCCAGATAGGTTCATTCCCCTCCAGTAACCTGATTCAACCCAGCAGCAAAACTAGTTCTGCCACCATCACACACACCTGGGAAACACTACAAGGGCCACAAACACAACTAATGCTGCTACACTGAGCCACAACAGTGGCCACACGTTATCACTTCCCCAACTGCGGAGCCATGCCTAGCACACACTCTGGGGCTCTGTTGGGGAAACCACCCCCAACCTCTTACCAGGTGCTACTCAACTAGTGCATAGCTACTGGCCCCATTTCCTGTCACTCTCATAAAGCAATAGAACACAAAGCACCTCCCACCTAGTAGCAACCCACTCTGTTACATAGGGCCCCAGATCTCTACCATAGTCTCCTTAAGGACCCTCCCTAATTAATCCCTTTCTCCATTCCTCCATTTCCCCATACAGAAACTGAGACATCAGGGCCCTCAGAAAAGCCCTTTCTATTCCAAATCCAAAGCAGGAAACAGGGTTGGCCACTGATCTCAGCAATTTCAACCCCCCATTCCCAGCAGTGCATGTGTGTGGGAGCAGGGCCAAGATCTGTCATTCCTTCAACACACCCTTATAGGCCACTCCTGTGGTTCCAGTGTAGGCCCAGCTGGGCTGTAGCCCTCACTTCCTCCTATGAGAGCCTGGACCGTCCCAGGGGCTTCCAAGAATCCCTTGCAGCCAGGGAGCTCCCCCTAAAGGTTCTACCCAGAAAGACTCTCAACATTCCCTAGTTTTGCCCAGCTGTGTGACCTTGGATAATTCCCCAACCTCTCTGTGCTAGGATCCCAAGTTCTGTCAGCAGACTCCAAGAATTCCTGACTCCCAAATCCCATTGTGCACATACACACATATATGCATACAATGCACGCACACATTCTTTAGGGAGTCATAGGACCACTAGTTAGTGTCTGACCTAGGATGGGGGAAAGCAGGGATCCTGGGCTATGCGCAATTCTACAACCAATCACCCACGGCTCATCCCTTAGTCTCATACTTCAGGTAGGGCTGGGAAACAGCTGGCAGAAGTCTGGCCTCCTTCCACAGGACCCCTCATTCCCAGGTGGCTGGAGGCAACTCCTCTGACTCCCACTCTAGGCTTTTATTCCCCAGAAGGGGTAGATGGACTCCCCTTTTCTCCCCCAAGAGAAGTAGAGGGGCAAACCCTGGACAGGGACACACAGGCTGGTCAGACATGTCCATCCAAATGTCTGTCCATTCTGTTTACTGGCACACTCTCACAGGCCTTGCCGATTAGGTGTGGGAGCTGCCCCAAGTCCCTGGGTATCTCAGGAGCTGATCCTGCCTGGAAAGAGGGGAAGACCTCTGGCTTGTACAGGAATCCAGGAAAAATGTCCTACTGTCCATGCATACCTTCTTGAGAACCCATAAGCACCCAAAAGCCACAGCCTTCAACTTGATAAGGCCGTTTTCCACCAAGCATTGCCTAAGGGCCAGGTGCCCTTTTTTAGATAAGAAAAGCAAGCAAAGGAGAGAAAAATTAGTTGCCCAAGAATATACAATTTAAAAGTCATGGCCTGTGATTCAAACCCAGATTTGACTCCTGTTCCTCAAAGGCTACACAGCTTATGCTCACACCCATGTACATAAACACTAAGGAATGTCCATGCTCACACAAGTACACACACACACACACACACACAGACCCCTCTAGCACATATTCTCACACACACACACACACACACACACACACACAGACCTACACTCTCCCACGCCTGGGGCCTGTCAGCCACATTCTCCAAGGCGCCCTCCCTCTAACAGGGACAAGGGCAGGCAGGGAGTCCACATTCCCAGGTTTCCGCCCTGACCCTGACCACCCCCCTTCCCCACTCAGAGCACACATTCCTCCTGCTGCAGCCAGATAACCAGCCCCAGGGGGAGGCCTCAGGGAGAGCAAGGCATTCTGGGGGCCAGGCTGCTGGCCCTACTCTGGGCTACATAAGTCCAGCTCTATGGCCTGGCTCTTGCAGGGTAGGTAATTGGGTGCTTTCCCTACAGAGACCCCACCCCTCTGGCCAGGCGAGACCCAAGGCTTCATTATGGGGACTTTCTTGGGCCCAGAGGTTCAGCTCTCCAGAAGGGACCTCCAGGGACCTCTCAACTCATCCTTTGAGTGCAAAATCCCCTCATATAGTTAGGAACTAGAGCAGGACCTGGGGAACCCTCAAGACTCCTTTCTCCCCTACTCTTACAGTCTCTCAGTAGCTGAAAACCTGGGTTCCAGGCACCAACAGCCCCTAGGCAGTTTTCCCCATCTGGGGATTGTGGTGGTGAATTCTCACAACTCTGCTTAGGGTGTAGCCACTTGGAGGGTTCAGCAAATCTGGAAACATTTGCATATCCAGATGGCCAAGACTGGAATTTCAAAGAATTCCCCAAGAAGAGGCATTTGGCTTCTGGGTAGTGGCCCTGGAGGCTCACAGATGTTGGGCTGGAGACTGGGGAGCCTGGAGCCCCCAAACACAAGATAGATTACAACAAACAAGGGAAAGCCAGAGCCCTATCAACAAGCCCCCAGCTCTGTTCCTCCTGTCCCTAGGCCTCTGTGCTCTACATAGGAAAAACCATGTCCTTGTTGTCCAAAGAAGGCGGGCAGGCAAATGAGACTGGGCTGGTTGGCTGGGGTGACAGGGACTGCTTGCTTCTGGGGAAAGGCAACAGTGGGCACCAGGCAGAAAGCTGCCAGAAATAGATCCCATGATTCATATGAAGTGATGGACAGGATCTCTGCCCCCATGCAACCTGTAGGCAGGTGGGCAAAGGCTATTCCCTGTACCCTATTAACCTGTCCACAACCTAGGGATATAGCTACCAATAGAAAGGAGAGGGGAGCTGGTAGTGTGACACTTTTGGCAGCCCTTGAGCCCAGTTCCCTCGCTGTGATTAAGGCTCTGACTGGGCCTGACTGAGCTAGGTATTGGTCCACCCAGTTCTGGACAAACCGTGACAGAGCTAAGCCCAAATAGGCCTCCCCACCCCAACAAAAACCCCTCTCAGGTTCTGTCCTAGCAGATTTACTGACCACCCACCTCACCGTTATAACAGCCATGGGTCACCACTGCCCTCTGCTGGCCACTCAGGCACTAGCATCCACTCAGCTACCAACTCACTCTACTCCAGCAAAAAGCACTTTTAGTCCACCTCCTCCATCCGTAGGCACAGAAACTGAAACCCAACCGTCACCTAAAGATAGAGGGTAGCAGGGAGCAAGATAAGCAAGGACAAACACACACAGAGACAGTGTGTCAGAGGAGAAATCACAAAGGAATCTTGCCCTCTCCCCAAAGTTTACATCTTAAACTTCAAAAGGAAATGACCTTTCTATACAGCTTAGAGGTTGAACTCACCCTCATGGAAACAGTATCTGCCCCATAACCACCTGTTACAATGCCCATTCTTACGCCTCCAAAGGAGGACCAGGGTGAGATGGTCTGGGGCCATTATTTCGAGAAAAGCTCAATTTGAGAAAGCCTT
>NC_043705.1:29882221-29921942 GCF_006229205.1 Suricata suricatta | reverse complement strand
CAGGGGAGGGTCAGGGGGGGGGGAGGGACACAGAGTCCAAAGATGGGCTCCAGGCTCTGAACTAGCTGTTAGCACAGAGCCTGATGCAGGGCTTGAACCCACGAACCGTGAGATAATGACCTGAGCCGAAGTTGGATGCTTAACCAACTGAACCACCCAGGTGCTCGAGTCCCCTTTTCTTTTCTTTTCTTTTAAAGTACTGAGGAAGAATTTCCGATAGAAGTAGCTCAAAGCAAAGAGAGAGGTGCCTGAGAAAATGGTAGCTATCTCTCCTAATATCCTCAGAAGTTTGAAAGGAGCACAATATATTCACCAAGGCCGGAGCTGCCTTCCCTGGCCAGCAGTTATCGGCAGCTTAGCCCCAGGAGCTGCAGCCCTAGAAAAGGCCATTCTACCAATAACTTACAAAGGAGGTGAAAAACAAAAAAACCTTTCAATAAAAAACTAGTAAGTGGCTACTCTGGTGCTATAATATTCATACAGTTCTACATCTGTTAAGAGGGAGATTATACTTAGCCTCTGATCAGCTGCAGTTCCACAAGTAATTCAAAGATGAAAAGCGACCACTTGTCACAAAAATGTCTAACTCTGATTCAACCAGCCCAGGAGCAGTCAATGAGAAAGGACAAAGCTGGTTGGTGATCATGTTATACAATCAGCCACTAAGGTCCACGGCATTAAAGGCTTTAGACAGTCCCAACTTTTGAGCTTTCCCAGTCTTATCAACTAAGGTAAAATATGGCAACAGTGGAGGAATGTAGTTGTTTCATGAATATTAAACATGACAAAGTGATCCCATAGACAGACCCAGGAATTGGCCCATCCCAGGAACTGACTTGGAAATATTCAGAGGACCCTGAATACCAACTACTTAGCAGCTGGGGCTTTTAAGGCAGTTTTGTGAGGTAGAGAACTCACAGCCACTTTTCATCTAAGTGCGTGCGAAAAGGAAACATTAAATAGAAAAGAGGCTCCAGGAGCATCCCAAAGGAAATTTATTTTCCCTTTTGGATGTCTATGATGTATGTTTATTTGGAAAGTTTGCAACCTTCAGTTATTTTCATATTAAAAATCTGCATTCCCTGGGGCATCTGGGTTGCTCAGTCAGGTGTCAAACTTGGTTTCAGACCAGATCAAGATCTCGTAGCTTTCTGGGTTCGAGCCCCACATTGAAATTCTCTCTGCCCCTCCCCAACTCGCACTCACTCTCAAAAAAAAAAAAAAAAAATCTGCGTTCCCTTGTATAACTTCACATCCACCAAAATAACCCATCACTTGAAATAAAGCATTTCACAAAGGGATTCAAAAGGAGATAGGTTCCTAATACTAGCGACAATTTTCTATGGGGTAATAAAGATGTTTATTTCTGAGTAGGAAGGAAGGAAAGATATGTTCACAATTCAGGAGACCCAGGAACTAAAGTTTTTTCTTAACATTTTTAATGTTTTTATTCATTTTTGAGAGACAGAGGTAGACTGTGAGCTGGGGGGGGGGGGGGGGGGGGGGGGGGGGGGGGGGGGGGGGGGCAGAGAGAGGGAGACACAGAATCCAAAGCAGGTTCCAGGCTCCGAGCAGTCAGCACAGAGCCCGATGCAGGGCTCAAACTTACGAACCATCAGATCATGACCTGAGCTGAAGTCGGATGACTAACAGACTGAGCCACCCCAGCTCCCCACTAAAGTTTTTCTATTAAAGCTGCTGGGTGTTAGGAGGTATGGTATGGCAGAATGAGACAAAAGCCAGTTTCACCTTAATTACAGACATGGGACAGTTTATAGGCACTCCAATTGTAATTAAGAAATAATTCATTTCTCCTGATAATAATCTAGGGCTCAAAATAACCTGAGGCAAAGAGAAATGGGGGGAAAAAGGGAATATCGTAGCCATTGGAAATGGGAAAGGAAAGCCTCTATTGCTAGAGAACACAGTCCCTCCCTCTGGCCACTACCATATCCTTCTCTCCATTCCTCCCTGCCATTCCCTAACCCAAGAACTCTCTTAAGTGTCTGTACTATCCAGAGTGCAGAAAGCAGCAGGACTATGCTACCTTTGAGCACTGGCCAATAACAGAGCATGCAAGTATCTGAAACCATGTGGTTTTATCAAGAGGGACTGCTCCAACTCTACTTGTCCAAGCACTCCATGCTAAGAATTAAGAAGCAGGGAGCCTGGGTGGCTGGGTCAGTTAAGAGTCTGACTCTTGGTTTCATCTCAGTTTATCATCTTGCAGTTCCTGGGTTCAAGCCTTGTGTCAGGCTCTGTGGTTACAGTGTGGAGCCTACCCGGGATTTGTTTTTTCTGCATCAAAAATGAAAGAGAGAGAAAGAGAAAAAAAAGAAAGAAAGAGAAAAAGAAAAAGAGAAAGAGAAAGAGCAAGAAAGAAAGGAAGAAAGAATTAAGAAGCAAAGCAAAGGGAACTCATACACTTATCAATTTTGATACACCAGGGGAACCATTGCTACACCAACATCATCAGGGTCACTGCAAATAAGCTTTTACATGTGATAAAGCCAGAGACATTCCCGTAAAAAGCAATATGATCCCAGATGAGAACCACAGTGAGTTAACACATTTTTTTTATGACTGGGGAAGGTGGCCTCTCTCACTGAGACTTTGTTCTGGCCAAGGCACATGTGTGCAGATTGGACCACATATGCCCTATATTCATATAAGCAAGACCAAACTGCATTCAAAGGCCTAGTTGTTAATGACCATTCAAACCCTTTCACTTGGCATCTATATGCCAGATGATGACTTTTATTTAGCACTTAGAAATACTTAAGAGCACTCCTATAGAAGTATCTACGTTATGACATAATCAATGGTAATGAGCTGGCTGCTCTTGAAGATGACAAAGAATGGGGCTTTCAGGATCTGTGCAAGTGACCCACAGTCACCGGACTAGTTAATTGCAAATCCAAAACTGATGAATTCCTACCTGCCAGTGATACCAAGAAAACAGGGTAATTTTAGGTTAGAGCTCAATTCTAACTCCTTTCCCCACATCTGTTACCAGCCAAACCTTTGCAAGATCAAGAATGCTAGAAATGCTAGTAAGTAGCCAGCAGCTAAGCAGCAGTTCAAGAGATTTCAGGTTATAGCACACTTTAGTTCTGAGATGGGGATAGTGACACTGAGAGATAAGACAAGTTAAACAAGTTTAAAACCAAAAGCAGTGGACATTTATTCCTCAATTTTTGTGCAAGAGTGTAAAGATGCATTTGAAAGAATCTGATGGCTAGAGAGCATCAGCCATGGCCTTCAGGCTGGCCTGGTTTACAATTAGATTAGGAGGAGTGGGGGGAAAAGGTAACTTGCCTAGTTCACAGGAACGATGTTTCTGGCAAACACAGTTGCTTACAAGTTTCAAACTACAATTTACTAGAGTCAAGGGAAGACTTCAAAAAGCCACATACAGTACAATGTAAAATTGGATGAACATCCTGCAATGTCAGTGCAAAGTAATTATGTAGACTCTCCAATACAAGATTGTGCTCATGTTTCCCAGGCTTGGTCAATGTTTCTCTTTTACAATCACAATCACAGAAGCTTAACTTACCAAATAGTATTGTCTTTGTTTTATGTCCTATGTACCAAGGGAATGTCACAAGGTTTTGGTGAAATGCAGCTTAGTTTCGTTAGTAAAGCAAATTTCTTATTTAGTTTAACAGTCATGTTCCTGGAATACTGCACATGTAAGTTTCACGGAAATGCTTTTAAGCTTATGCCCTTATCTTGTTCAGTAAAATTATTTTCAAGATATCCTTTTGACGATGTAAACTGGAATTTTTTCATGATTTTGAAAATACAACCAACATAAATGAAAACATTTTAGGGGTGGGGGGAAAACCCACCACTAATCTCTGCTAGACAAAGTTCTTAAAATCAAAAGGCCTATTCACACAAAATTATATGTAATGACTGTAGTAATCAGTTTATTACACAGATTAATCATTCTTGAACGTACAAGCTCCAGGGGAGCAATTGGGTCTTTAAATATACACAAGTATTTCCATCAAATGAATTTTCACCCTTACATCCAGATAGACCTAAGCAGTTAAAAACATAAGAAAAATAAGAGCTATTAGCTATGTATTAACTGAGAATACCACATACAAACCAAAGAATGTGGAAGAGAGAAAGGGGCTGAAAGGACAAAGTTGAAGGGTGGGGAGATGCAAAAGATGTGGGAACAAAGCCCATCACACTTTATGTACTAATAGCTCCAATCCATTTAAATGTTGGCCAGTTAAACTTAGACCTTAAAATACAGGATGTGGGTAGAGTTTACTCTGGTTGGTCAGAACTTTTACCTAAGACGGAGGTCCTTCGGAATAAATGAATACAGAAACAGCTTCATGTTCTTCGCCTTGCTTTTCATAACTGTTTTGAGTTTAAAAGGGTTCCACTTAAAAACAATCTCCTACAGGTCAGTGGAGCTTTTCTTCCCCATCCAAGCACACACCATACCCACCACCCCTCACCTTGCCGTTATCCAAATTTAAGTCAATAAGGAAAACTTTTAGTCTCACACCTAGGTTACGCTTGGAGAACTGGCTTGTCACACACACACTTCTCTGCTAGGAGGCAATGTTGGTACAGAAGTACAGTATTTCTAGTTTGTTGTTCCAAGTATGTACAACACGCAGCACTGCTGTATCAGGTAAACATGTGCACAGGGGAAGATGAGGCGTGGGCTCATAGAAAGCAGTCAAATGGAAATCAAAAGGACTTTCTCTTTCAGAGTTCCCCTATCTTTATTTGTAGAGGTTATCCAATAATTTCTTTTATTACATCGCATACTTCTGAGTCCATTCCCGAGCTATTCTGTTGTACCTGTACACACAAAGAGAAGCTTGGCTTAACACAGGTGAGGAGTCAGTCAGAAAGCAACAGATTTCATTCATTATCCCATCTAGTAACTTGAAGGGAATAACTAGTAGTCGTCTAGCAAAGAGTTCTAAATTTCTAATAAGCATCTATTCAGTGTGGTGGAAAAAGGCTGTAAAACTCAAAACAATGTCCTAGAAATGCTACTATTAGAGGATTCTGATTACATCTTGGCATTTGCTGTTACACCTTTATTCTATATTTGACTGACCCACTTCTTTTTCTTAAAGTTTTATTTTATTATTTATTTTGAGAGAGAAACAGAGCAAGCAGGGGAGGGGGCAGGGGGGAGAAAGAATCTCAAGCACAGAGATAGCACAGAGCCCTGTGGGGCTTGAACCCATGAAGAGTGAGAGCATGACCTGAGCCAAAACCAGGAGGCAGATACTGACTGAGCCACCCAGGAACCCCAAGACTGACCTATTTGTAAGAAAGATTTTCAGTCACTGATTCACTTATTTGGAGTTCTTAAAACTACATAATTCTACATTATATATGGTCCTTAAAATCATATACCAATAGTGATTAAATTAATGTAATACTTTCCTAACAACTTGGCTGCTAAAATGAATGGGTTTATTGCTCCAGAACATTCTAGTACTAAAATAAGCAGGGCAAAAGATTCTTTGTTTGAAAAGAGATGCAGGAAAAGTTCAGTGAATAATATCACTACAATCACTTGGGAAATGCCTTTTGGCAGGCGTGCATGCCCACCTAGATACTGGACAAAATGGTTCTCTCATCAAAAAGTTTTATGTGTGGGGGCTCCTGGGTGGCTCAGTTGGTTGTGAGTCCAAGTTAGGCTCAGATCATGATCTCAAAGATCATGAGTCTGAATCCTGCGTTGGGCTTGCTGTTGTCCGCACAGAGCTCGCTCCTCTGTCCACCCCCCTCTCTCTGCAGTTCCCACGCTCTCTCTCTCAAAAATAAACAAATATTATTAGGGTAGCTGGGAGACTCAGTCGGTTAAGCACCTGACTTTGGCTCAGGTATGATCTTGCGGTTCAGGAGTTTGAGCCGTGCATCAGGCTCTGTGCTCAGAGCCTCCGTCTCTCTCTATGCCTCTCCCACTTGTGCTCCCTCTCCCCCTCTCCGACCCCTCCTCTCCAAAATAAATAAACACTAAAAAAAAAAAAAAAAAAAAAAAAGCCTATATAAAAAGTTAATTTGTGTGGGGTACCTGACTGGCTCAGTCGGTAGAACATACAACTCATCATATCTCAGGGTTGAGTTCAGATTACTTAAAAACATGTTTGAGTCTTAAAAAAATTTTTTTACTTGTGGATGTATTCACAAGTGTAAAAAAAAAAAAAAAAAAGCATGATCTAATTTTATTCTGAACACAGCCCGAAACACATAACTATAGATACCATTCAAACCTAACACAAACCAAACTAAACTAAGAACCAGTTGCAGTTATAATCTCTCACTGCTGGTGCAGGTCCATTTAAAAATATACTATCTAGAGCGCCTGTGTGGCTCAGTCAGGTAAGTCTCTGACTTCAGGTGAGGTCATGATCTCAGTTTATGAGTTCGAGCCCTGCATCGGGCTCTGTGCTGACAGCTCAGAGCCTGGAGCCTGCTTTGGATTCTGTGTCTCTTTCTCTCTCAGCCCCTCCCCAACTTGTGCTCTGTCTTTCAAAAATAAATAAATGTAAAACAAAACAAAACAATTAAAAAAACCCCCCAAAACTATAAGACTCTCTAATCCAACAGAATTCAAATAATTCTTAATCCTTCTTTTAAAAATTTGAAAATGTTTTACTGTTTTTTGAGAGAGAGCAAGTGGGGGAGGGGCAGAGAGAAGGGAACAGAGGATGTGAAGTGGGCTCTGTGCTTGAACTCACGAACCTAGAGATCATGACCTGAGCCGAAGTCGGACGTCCAACCGAATGAGCTACCCAGATGCCCCAATTCTTTTTTTTTTTTTTTTTTTTAATACAGAGAGAGACAGAGCATGAGAGGGGGAGGGGCAGAGAGAGAAGGAGACACAGAACTGGAAGCAGGCTCCAGGCTCTGAGCTAGCTGTCAGCACAGAGCCTGACGCAGGGCTCTAACCCACGAATGTGAGATCTGACCTGAGCCGAAGCCGGAGGCTTAACCGACTGAGCCACCCAGGCGCCCCAGATGCCCCAATTCTTAATCCTTTTTGACTTTAGAGAATGAGCTACAATTTCCCATCTATTTCCTCCTATAGCCTTACACGAATAATACACACAAAAAATTAGAACTTTCAGTTACTATCTTTTTTGATGTCCTACCACTCTTCAATAGTTCACAGTACAATTCTAAAATATGTAAATTCTTTTTTAAAAACATGTAAATTCAACGTTAAGATTTGTTTTTAAAGAAAATTTGGAGCTTTCATGTTTTGTTGTATTTACTCACTTACTTTTTAGATTATGCCAAATGGTAGAATATCAGTTCCCTTTTCCCATTTATTTACAAATACCTACCAAAGACAGATAGGTTTTTGTAAGTCAAAAGCCAAACAAAAGACATAAGTCTGTTAGAAAATACACTACAGAGAAGTTTTTTTAAAAATGAGAGATAAGATTAGCATCCTCCTCCAGAGACAAACACTTGATGCAAATACTCTTCTTTCTGTCCCTGGGTCAGTATATTAGAACTTCATTTTAAATATCTGACCCATACTCAGCCCTGAGTTAACATCTGAGACACAAACATCTCTACCCCACCACAGGTACTTTTCTGGCCATACTTACTTTTCTCTATCTGTTTTGTAGATCCGAGCAATCTCAGGCACTAAAGGATCATCTGGATTGGGATCACACAACAGAGAACAGATGGACAAGAGTACTGTAATTGGGGGGGAAGGTATAAATTAGTAGAGGATAAAAACAAAGGGTTGAAAGAAACATGAGATGCCAACATGTGAGAAAATTCTAAGAACCTATTCATATTGTAGTGCCTAGCAGCTTTTTGAGTTCTATCTAACTTTATAGTAACAATAATCAACAAAAATTCATGTAGGATTTCTCTATGCTTGAACCCCTAAGGACGCTGGCCCAGGCTGATGAAGTGACTTGCCCACTGTCCCTGATTAGTGAGTAATTAGAGCAGAATTATAACTCAGGTTTTCCAAATCCTAGACCAACACTTTTCATAGGTCATAAAACTCAGTATTTAGAAACCCATCTTCAGAGATAAATGGCTCTCCGAATTCCAAAGACAACCGCACTACTGAATGCTCTCAGAACTGACAACCATGAAATCCAACAATCACTGCTTTCTCAATGACAGGTATTACATTTAGATGCAATGGATTTATTTCATTTTTAGTTGAAAACAATTTAGTCTAAGAACATAAATGCCAGTATTTGCCCCAAATGGGGCTGGTCACAATTATTATACAGGATGCAACATATTAAAGTTCTCAAATTCTTTCCAGTGACAATTTAGAATCTCATCTAAGCCATTTTCTCAGTGACAAACTGGAACACAGCAGTCAAATCTCGACAGTAAAATTGCCTCTGTTCAAATTTTGTTGTAAACTTATGTATTCCTTACTGAATGCAAAGGAGGCGGCCAACGCCACTAATTATATTAAATCCAGGGGCGTCTGACATACTAAAATAAATTCCAAATTTTCTATTCTGATGCAACAGACTCAGCTATCTTATTTCTCTCTTATATTCTGTAGCAGGAGACAATGTTTCTAAGCCCATTTTACTCCCCAAACAGAAAATTCACCAGGAAAATAATTCATTTTCCTACCTAAAGAGATCAAGGGCTTCTGAGAGGTGAGAAAAAATTCACATGCCCTTTATCATTCAGTTTGTTAACAAAAAAGCTATTTCCTTGCCTTAAGAGTATATGGAAAATAAAAAACATCACGAAAGATGTTTTCTGACTCTTCATTCCTGTTGCCCACAATTCTGGCAGATGGCATTCCCAAAACATCTTCTCTTCCCATTGTCAGGTGTATCACCTGATGCCCTCTTCAAGCACAGAACATTCTAACAGCAATAAGGAAAGATTTCATGTATTTCCTGGAAATGACAACAGGAAGTTACAGATTTTTGAATGTTCATGAAATTATTCACTTTTATTGAAAGAAGAAACTTGTCCAGCCCATCAAATTGGCAAGAGTTCAAAAGAATCTTCACCTAAAATTAGACATGCTACCAAATTAGTATTTGCACAAATTCCCTTACCAAATTCCTCTTCTAATTATTCCAGTAAGGCAACTTAAAAAAAAATTTTTTAAAGACACAAGTTCCCAAACTTTTTCCCGCGAAGGAGAGGAAGGTGGGGTGGTGGTTACCTGGGCCTGGTAAAAAGATTCTTACTGTACTATTCAGGATCTTTTTAGTTCACAAAAAAACTGCTTTTTTCTTATACTATATCTTCTTTCCCTATAGAGAGAGACTCCTATTTCTATAACCAGCACTTCACTGAAGTGACTATATTTTTATCTAAATACACATTTTTCATCAGTATATACTCATTTTCATCAGGGTCATAACCCAGAGTCATTTCTAAATCTAAAAACATATAATCAAGTGGCTTGATGGAACATTTAATTGCATCTTTTAAGCTTTCTGTGTATTTATATCCCTAACATATACACTCAAAACAGAAAGAATTTTAGGTCAAAGTTATTGCCCTCAAAAAAGGAATAATATAATATATAGGATTCAGGCCTTTCACAAAACTACTTGCCCAACATTCAATTCACAAAAGAGTCATTAAAACACTAAACTTAGGTATACTGATATAATAAAATTCAACAAAATGGAACTACAATTATTTAAAAAGACAGCTATACAGATAGAGAGAACGTAAGTTCAACTAATGGCCCTTATGGTATAGAGTTAATTGAAAAATCAACACTAGGCACAGAAAGGGAAAGAAGAAAAAAACCTATGGTAACAATTTCCATTATTAAACCTTCCCCCTCCTCACCTCAACACACACACACACACACACACACACACACACACACACACACACACACACACACAATCTACCTCTCTTGGTCCCATTACTAGATTTCTATCTTTACCGCTACTTGGTGAAGGAACAACAATCAGGCCAGGAAATCACAATAACACCACTTTCACAAGTAGCCCCTCAATTACAAAGAGGCTCACAAAGAGAAAAGGGTCCACGTATCTGCAAAACTATTTCAGCCACATTTTTTTTTAAGATTTTATTTTTAAGCAATCTCTACAGCCAATGTGGGGCTCAAACCTTGATCTCCACAACCGGGAGATCAAGAGTTACATGCTTTAGTGACTAAGCCAGCCAGGTGCCCCTCAATTTTTAAAAATGTGTTTCCCTAGTTTTTTTGTTTATATATTTTGCCTGGGATGCCATAAATCTTAATATCCCAGATTTTTTTTTTTTAAGAGAGAACATGCACACATAAAAGCAGAGAAGGGTCAGAGGGAGAAAGACTCTTGAGCAAGCTCCAAGTTCAATGCAGAGTCCAAAGTGGGGCTCAATCTAATCACCATGAGAGCATGACCTGAGCTGAAATCCAGGGTCGGACATTTAACCAACTGAGCCACCCCTAAATGCCCCAGAATGTTTTTAAAAAATTAATTTGTCAGAGGCACCTGGCTGGCTCAGTCCATAGAGCATACAACTCTTGATCTCAGAGTTATCAGTTCAAACTCCATCCACACTGGGCATAGTGCCTACTTAAGAAAAAAAAGTTGTCAGAGTATATAAGTCGTATTTATAACATCAACGTTATAATGGCAAATATCCAACATTTTTTTAGAACAGTGCCTTTATCCTAGTTATCTGAGTGCTTACAAGAAACCAACAGTGAGTTTTTGTTTTAAATCTTCATAGTAATAATGAAATAGTAAGAACTATTATCCCTATTTTACAGATGAAAAACTGAGGAATACAGAAGCTAATTTGTCTCAAGTTTCATCTGATAAGAGGTAGAGTTGAGATGTGAATATAGGCAGTTGGATTCAGAATCTATGTTCTTTACCATGGAACTATGCTGCCTCCTGTCTACATGTACACATTAAAGAAAGGATAAAATATAAAAAGAGTAAAGAAAAGTATTTTCATACACCAAATCTAATCACCCAAATGTCCACATTATTTCTTTCTAGCTACTTAATATACTTTTTTTTTTTTAAGCAATCTCTATACCCAACATGAAGCTTGAACTCACAATCCCAAGATCAAGTGTTGTAAGCAACACCGAATGAGCCAGGAAGGAGCCCAAACATACTTTTCTTTATGACTCCACCTACAATATATACAAATTTTATCTCTTTTCTGCTTTTTTCAAACATAGTATTTTCTCATTTTTCACAATATTGATAAGGATAATACTCTTTTTATCCATTTCAATGTACTTTACCAACATTTGGTTTTCTTTTTATAAGACCTTTGTTAATTAAAAAGGTGAAAAATGGGAACTTAATTTTCATCTTTTAGATTGTTCTGTTCCTTTCTGACCATTCACCTATTGGGATCTTTTTCTTATTTTTATATATGTTCTTCCTATTTTAAACATATTAGCCTACTACCTCATTTGCAGCCTATTTCTTGTATTCGTATTTTGACAGCTTTTAATCTACTTGTGATTTCACTGGGTATGATGTTGAGGGGCTGTACAATTTCAAATAATCAATGTAAGAAAATGCGTGTTAACTACTCAGTTCAGAGATATAAAAAATTTCCAACCTACTGATATAATTAGGTTTTATTTAGAACTACTGGGTATTTCGTCACAAAATTAGTAACAAATTTTTAATACACAAACACACACACATAGGACTATATTCCAAAAAGATCAAGATGATCAAATAAAATTTTTTTTTACTAAACTGGTCATCTTAGAGGATGAATCTGTTTCTAACAGAAACCTCAAACGTTAAAACGTTAAAGAGTCTGAATATGAATTCACCTATCCTCCGTTCTTCATGACCCTGCCGTCTATATTTATACCACAAGCATTCCTCTAAAATGGCTGTTATTTCCTTTTCTGGAACAGTATCTATCCTTTCCATTCATGGATTTCAAGGTTGGAAGAGACATATTAATTATCTTCTACTTTAACTTTCCTCTAAAAAATATTCATACCAAAGGGCCATTTTTCAACCTAGGCTTGAATGGCATAATGGGCAGAGTAGCCACCAAAGAATACCTATGCCTGAAAATCCAACTCCCTCCGGTCTCAAGGTCTACTAAAAAATAAGGGGACTGCTACCTCCTCTTAAAAGGAATAAGAGTAATCATTTCAAAAATAAGTGACCTTTAAAAGACAAAAAACACTACTGCTTTATCTTGATATTAAATACCTATTCCATTACCTTTTGAAATAGTTAGAGCTGGAGACCACTGTGACCGTAGAATATCAAGACAAATGCTGCCATTACTGTTAATATTTGGATGATAAATTCTTGTTGTAAATGCAACCTATAGTAAAAAGAAAAACTTTTGTAAACTGGTTTATTGGTATTATAGAAAGCAGATATAAAAAACAAGTGCCATACATATCCCAATTACCTTAGGTGGTTTGAAAGGATAATCTGTTGGGAAATGAATTGTCAAGAAAAATACTCCACCCTGATAGGGACTGTCATTCTGTTGATAACAAGAAAAGTGAGATTAAAATAAGTGAATTTTATGAACATTTATTCTGAAATCAATCTGAATACTTACTGGCCCCATTATTGTAGCTTGCCAATGGAACACTGAAAAAGAACAAAAAATCACCATGAAGCAATTATCTCCATTTTATGTACACTATAATAACGTATCATTCCCTGTGTAATCCCAGTTCATTTAAAAGCAATATGGTAAGTCCTAGGCAGGATGATGAATCTAAATCAAGTGTGAGTCTGAAGAGAGAAAAGAAAATGACTATTATAGTCTAGGACACTGATAAGATGCTCAATGAAAAAGTATTTAGGCTAAAAGACCTTGAAAATTCTTACTAGGGAGACAAAAATTCTTGACAAGATCCAAGGTTCCACTTATAAATAGGCATTTCTTACTTGAGAGGGTGAACAAGAACCAAAAGATTCAACTATTCAATGTATTATATCATTTTCCCAACACATTATTATATAATATACTCCTTTTATAATATTGATATACACCAGGACTATAAGGTCAAAACAGATAATATTGGAAAGACTGGCTTTTACAGCAAGAAAAAACTTCTAAGAGCACTCATGTGTAGGTCTTTAGAATTACTAGTCCCTTGGGGCACCTGGGTGGCTCAGTCGGTTAAGCGTCCGGCTTCGGCTCAGGTCAGATCTCACGGTTCGTGGGTTCGAGCCCCGCATCAGGCTCTGTGCTGACAGCTCGCTCAGAGCCTGGAGCCTGTTTCGGATTCTGTGTCTCCCTCTCTCTCTGACCCTCCCCTGCTTGCACTGTCTCTCTCTGTCTCTCAAAAATAAATAAAAAAAAAAAAGAAAAGAAAAAATAGAATTACTAGTCCCTTACTAACAGATGAAAAGATCAGTATTTATGTCTCTTTTTAAAATGATCTAGAACCTACATCACTGAGGCAGAAAAAGACAAACTAAACTAAAAACACATTAAGATGGAATTTAATTAACAAAAGCATTTGAAGACCTACCATTAAAATCTTAATTGAGTATTCGGTTATACTAGTTAATACAAGAATACCTACTGGAATTACTGACTTAAGTCTCCCTCTGGAACTCTTCTCAACTCCTAGCTCTCCTTGTGGAAGTATAAAAAAGGAGGTAAGAAGGTAGTGGGAGAATATCTAACATGGACTCAAATTACAATGGTTTGGTAAATAGCTCAAGAATTGCTAGAGATTCCATAAAAAAATAAGGGAGGGGTGTGGCATCTGGCTGGCTCAGTTGGTAGAGCATATGACTCTTGATCTCTAGTTTGTGAATTTGAGCCCCACATGTGGTATGCAGTTTACTTAAAAATAAATAAGAACTTTTAAAAAATCATTAGTTTGCAAGTAAAAGAACTCTCTATATTTTATATGAATGTCTAGATTTCATTTTATTTATGGATCAATCATAGCAGCTGTTAAAAATAAAAATTGATGGGGAGCCTTGGTGGCTCGGTTGGTTAAGTGTCCAACTTAGGTTCAGGTCATGATGTCC
Organism: Suricata suricatta; assembly: GCF_006229205.1. NCBI lineage: Eukaryota > Metazoa > Chordata > Mammalia > Carnivora > Herpestidae > Suricata > Suricata suricatta. Next base: position 29,907,954 of record NC_043705.1, on the reverse strand, counting down.
GGTTTTTGAGTTTGAGCCCTACATGGGGCTGACTGCTGTCAGCACAGAGCCCACTTGGGATCCTCTGTCCCCATCTTTCTCTGACCCTCCCTGCTTGCACGCATGCTCTCCCTCTCTCTCAAAAATAAACATTAAAAAAAAAAAAAACATGGTAATGAATTAAAAAGTTTCAACAGGCTAAAACAAGCAAGAATAAACAAAAACTCCCCACTACTATCTTGATTTGATGCTGAAAAACAAATTACACAAACTAAAAGTTATAACTCTTTCATGACATTAAATGTGAAGTTCACATCTCACTGATTACTCTTTATAGTGTACACAAAAATGAAGCTTTAAGGCTAAAAGAGATAACCAAGAATCTTTCTTATAGTTTGAGAATGAATTTCAAGAGACCTACATTTGAATTCAAGGACAGATCTCCAGAGAGTCACATTCACCAAAAGGTCAAAACAAAAGGGACACCTGGGTGGTACAGTGGGTTAAGGTTCTGACTCTTGATTTTGGCTCAGATCATAATCTCACAGGTCGTGGGTTCGAGCCCCGTATCAGGCTTTGCGCTGATGATGCAGAGCCTGCTTGGGATTCTGTCTCTTTCTCTCTGTCCCTCCCTTGCTTGTGCTCTCTCTCAAAATAAATAAATCTTTTTTTTTTTTTTTAAGAGACGTTCAAAACAAAAGTACATGAAACATATTATATGACCAATATATCTTTGGCTTACTTTTTCTTTCAGGAAGCATACTTCTTTCTGCTTAGCAGATTTTTGCACAAAAATGGGAAAATGTAATGGTACATTAAGCACAGATATTAAAAAAATAAAGCACTGTACTATTATGTTCATTATTAAATGTATATTATTTTTTTCATGTTTTTATTTATTGATTCTGAGACCGAGAGAGCGAACAAGAACAGCGGAGGGGCAGACAGACAGGGATAGAGAAAATCCCAAGCAGGCTTTGCAATGTCAGCGCAGAGCCTGATGGCCGGGCTTGAATCCATGAAATGTAAGCTTATGACTGGAGCCAAAATCAAGAATCAGACGCTTAACCAACTGAGCCACTCAGATACTATTTCTTTTTTCAAAAGTTTATTCATTTTGAAAGTGCACATACTTATGTGCACGAGAGGCAGAGAGAGGCAGAGAAAGAGAGAATCCTAAGCAGGCTTCGCGTAGAGCCCAATGCAAGGCCCAATGTCATGAATCGTGAGATCATGACTGAGCGGAAATGAAGAGTTAGATGCTTAACCCACTGTGCCATGCAGGCACCTTCTTTATTTTTAATGTCTATGCCCAATGTGGGGCTTGAGCTCACGACTCCAAGGTCAAGAGTTACATGCTCTAGGGGCCCCTGGGTGGCTCAGTCGGTTAAGCATCCAGCTTTGGCTCAGGTTATGATCTCACAGCTTGTGAGGTTGAGCCCCGCATCAGACGCTGGGGAGATAGATCAGAGCTTGGAGCTTGCTTCAGATTCTGTGTCTCCCCCTCTCTCTCTACCCCTTCCCCACTTGTTCTCTGTCTCTCTCTCAAAAATAAACATTTAAGAGAGAGAGAGAGAGAGAGAGAGAGAGAGAGAGCGAGAGATGCTTCTATCACCTGGGCCAGCCAGGCATCCTTATATTATTTTAAATAAAAAATAAAGACTTTGTTCTTACACTAAATATCAATAATGTGGTGCTGAGGGATTTGACTGCTAGAATAGGAGCTCAGAAAGCTTTGTTGTGACCAACAGTTTCTTTCTTCCTAAGATTAAATTCTGCCTCCTTCTAATATTTAGCTACACAATTACACTTTATCCTTATACAGTTCATCAGGAAGCCCTGATCAAGACTTTTTGACAGTCATTTATCCCAACTGTTCTCAAACACTCCCTAAAGTTTTAAGTATATCAGCAAAGACTATCTAGATGACCAAGTGTAAGGAAGTTATTCTGTTTCTAATGAGACTTTCCTTATTCTCTTAGAATGTAGGCACTGCTAACAGTTTAGTAGCACGTGACCCAAGTCACTTGAAAAGGATGATTAGGAGTTAAGGGAGAGGTTATTATCATGTTTTATACAGCTATAGAGATAATCCATGTATCATATAATTTTTCCACTGAAAGTATACAATTCGATGTTGTTCAGGACATTCACAGAATTGTGCAAATGTCACCAAAATCAATTTTAGAACATTTTCACCCCCCCCAAAAGACACCCATATCTACAATCACTCCACATTTCTCTCCACAGCTCTGGTTCTATACACCGTTAACTATTTTCTGTTTCTATGGATCTATATATTGTAAAAACGAAACCATATATTATATGGTCTTTTATATCTGGCTTCTCTCACGGTTTTATTTTTTAATTTAAAAATGTTTTTAGGGGGTGCTTGGGTGGCTCAGTCGGTTGGATGTCTGACTTTGACTCGGGTCATGATCTTACAGTTTGTGGGTTCAAGCCCCGTGTCAGCCTCAGTGCTGACAGCTCAGAGCCTGGAGCCTGCTTCAGATTCTTTGTCTTCCTCTCTCTCTGACCATCCCCTGTTCATGCTTGCTCTCTCTCTCTCTCAAAAATAAAGAAAACATTTAAAAAATGTGTTTTAGTGTTTACTTATTTTGAGAGAGTGTGTGCGCACACATGTCAGCAGGGGAAGGGCAGAGAGAGAGAGAGGGAGGGAGAGAGAGGGAGAGAGAGGAAGGGAGTAAGAGAGAATATCACACAGGTTTTACATTGTCAGGGCAGAGCCCAACATGGGGCTCAGTCCCACGAACTGTGAAATCATGTTCTGAGCCAGTATCAAGAGTCACCAACTGAGCCACTCAAGTGCCCCTCAGCACAATGTTTTTAAGGCTCATCCATATTGGCGGTACACCATCAGTACTCCCTTTTTATTGACATATAATATTCAACTGTACCGACATACATTCTATTTATCCCTTCATCAGCTGGTGGACATTTGGAATGTTACTCCTTTTTGGTTATTACAGCTGCTACTTCTATGAACATTCATGCACCAGCTTTTGTGTGGACATGTTTTCATTTCTCTTGGAAATAAATCAATGAGTGTATACAGGTTCCAATTTCTCTACAATCTCACCAACACTTTTTATTATTTGACTTTCTGATTCTCCCTATCCTAGAAAGTGTAAAGTGTTAGTTCTTACAGATGTGATTTCCATTTCCCTGATGACTAATGAATGATACTGATCATCTTTACCATGTGCTTATTGGCCATCTGTACATTCTCTTTAGAGAAAAGTCAATGCAGATCCTCTAGTCATTAAAAACAGAAATGGGTTGGGGCGCCTGGGTGGCTCAGTCGGTTAAGCCTCCGACTTCGGCTCAGGTCAGATCTCACGTTCGTGGGTTCGAGCCCCACATCAGGCTCTGTGCTGACAGCTAGCTCAGAGCCTGGAGCCTGCTTCTGGTTCTGTGTCCTTCTCTCTCTGCCCCTTCCCCTCTCATGCTCTATCTCTCTCTGTATCAAAAATAAACAAAAACATTTAAAGAAATTAAAAAAAAAAAAAAACAGAAATGGGTTATTTATCTTTATAATGTTGAGGTATAAAATTTTTTATATATTTAGAATAAATTTCCTTTTCAGAGAAAGGACTTGCACAAATTTTCTCTTACTCTGTTTCTTCCATTGTCTTTTTCTCAATGGTATTATTTGCAGCACCTAAATTAGACTTCATTAAAATGTAACATCACCCAGTTTTTCCTTTATTGCTTATCTTTTGGGGGAATTTTATTTAACTCTCTAAGATAACTTTTCTGAGAAAGTAATTTCATAATACTATGCAAAGCAAAGGCAAAATTACTTCAGCACACTGAAGACAACTTCAAAAATGAATTCTATGCCCCAGACGTCAAACACTTTAAAAGATCAGCCACTGTCAACTTTGAGGAATTTTGCTGAAATAAAACCACTTTTTCAATTGAAAGACAACACTGATGCAGGTGGGCTGTATGACACCATGAATGACAAAACGAATGTCATAAAACTTGAGAATGAGTCCACTGTGGATACCACCGTGAGCCTTTCACTAGATTCTTCTCTAAAGTAATTTAAAATTTCTACTCCACTAGCCCAAAGAACTATTGTGAGGCTTAACTGAGATAATGCAAGTTTAAGTACTTGGCCTATCCTTTTTGGTATCAAACACTATAGTTACTCATACTGCACCAGTCTGAACACAAAAACAGGATTTTTCATCACATGTATTCCTTTATAATTTATACCACCTACCTGGCTTTTTTTAAATGTTTGTTTATTTTTGAGAGGGAGCACATGCACTAGAGCAGGGAAAAGGCAGAGAGAGGGAAACAAAAGATCTGAAATAGGGTCTGTGTTGATAGCAGACAGCCTGATGTGGGGCCCAAAATCATGACTCTCAAGATCATGACCTAAGCCCAAGTCAGACATTTAACTGACTGAGCCATCCAGTTACTCCTCATCTGTTTTATTTGTAAAGCAATCCCTGTAAAAGGGCCTTGCTTATTTATTTTGAGAGAGAGAGAGAGAGAGAGAGGAAAACGAGCATGTGCAGGGGAGGGGCATAGAGAGTGGTAGAGAGAGACTCTCAAGCAGGTTCTGCACTGTCAGTGAATAGCCCAACGCAGGGCTCGATTCCATGAATCATGAGATCATGACCTGAACCGAAATCAAGAGTTGGATGCTTAACTCACCAAATCACTCAAGCACCCCTAAAACCAAAATTCTTAAGCAAAATCAGGAAATTTAAACAAAATCAGGAAAATTTTAAACATAAGCTAATATAACCTCATTTACTTTTTGTCTTAATGTATATACTTGCCTTACAAAATTGTTTTCAAGTATGCTCTTTTTGCCTATTTGCTAAATATTACACTCTTTTGTCAATTAGTTTTGTGTCATAAAGTACAGTTTGGTTCAAATATCCTCCTTTTACGGACACCTGGGTGGATCAGTTGATTGAGTGTAGGACTTTGGCTCAGGTCATGATCTCACTATGAGTTCAAGTCCCACACTGTCAGCGCGGAGCCTGCTTGGGATACTCTGTTCTCTCTCTGCTCCTCCCCCACCTCCACCCTCTTATATCTTCCTTTTAAACAAAGCTAGAAGACAGTGTAAGGAGGGGAAAAGCTGTGTTGAGACAAAGTGAAACAAAAGGAAAATTATTATACATGTATGATAAGTGCTAATAAATTATTTTAGACAGGATTAAACAGATAAATTGGACATTACAAGTAAGCAAATTGTAACTGTCTTCACAAGTATGAGCCAGCTGAAAGACAGACAGAGACACAGACACACACACACATACCACTATCCCTCCTCATCCTTAGGATTATCTCTTTTAAAGAGTAACAGCGATTTAAAAAAAAATTTTTTTTAATGTTTTATTAATTTTTGATACAGGAGAGACAGAGCATGAGAGGGGGAGGGTCAGGGAGAGAAGGAGACACAGAACCGGAAGCAGGCTCCAGGCTCTGAGCTAGCTGTCAGCACAGAGCCTGACGCGGGGCTCAAACCCACGAACGTGAGATCTGACCTGAGCCGAAGTCGGAGGCTTAACCGACTGAGCCACCCAGGCGCCCCGAGTAACAGCTATTTGTAAGTAAAAGCTCAAATATTTTACCCCAGGAAAATACCCAGAAGGGGTGAAGGATAGGTAGGGAGGGGCCAGAACAACTACACAGACAATATCTGGCAAAAAAGGCTCAAAAGTTTCAAAATGAATACTATAAAAATTGAAGAGATACACATAGAACTGCATCTTTCGCGGACAAGTGTAAGCACTGCCTCTTCCCTACAGCATAATTATCTCTTCACACAAAATAACCTTGAGAGGGATGTATTCATCAGTCCCAGATTTCCCCAGAGGCAGGCAGATGGTTATGCGGTTGCACTCATCATTCTCTTTATTTTTATTTTTTAAGTAATCTGGACACTCAACACAGGACTGGAACTCACAGCCCAGAGATCAAGAGTTGCGTGGCATGCTCTATTCAGTGAACTAGCCAGGGGCCACTTTATCATTGCTTTTAAATACTTACTATCATCTCCAACAGGACCTGCTGAACACTGTGCTGGGGGGTCCCGTGCCAGGTCATTCAATTCCTAAAAAAAATAGAAAGAAAGAAATACATTCAGTATCAGTGTAACTTTTACAAATTAATAAAATTTTCACTTATACCAATATTCTCTATCCCACTAGTGAAGCTGTTTTTAGAACAAGGCTTCAAAGTCAGATAAGGACAGATTTTTGCATCTTCAGGTTAAAGTATTTTGGATTCTTGAATACAAATGTATGTTTAAAAAGTGAATCAGTTTTGCTTTGTTCAGAGTTTAGTAAATAAATATGTTTTCTATACTAAACATATTTTATGTTTTGTATACTAAAGAACTATAAAAACTATTTTAAAGTAAAAACTTAATTTATTAGTTTTCAAAAAAGAAGTTTCAATACCAGTTGTTGGGCCTCAAAACTATTAGGTTACACTTGGGACAAGCTCTGGAAGTGATAAATATTTCAAATGATATGGGATCATCTGAGAAGATGACAAGTTTTCAGTTGATAAGGATTACCGGGTTCCAAAGGCAGTTGAAAAAACTTAAAAAGGGATATAATGAAAACGCTAGGTATATTAGAAAGGCTAAACTGAGAAAGCTTGTCATAAATTTTTGTAATAAGAGAGATCTACCTGCAGTAATGCTCTACAACCAGATGCCAGCTTCTTAGCTACTTTTACATGTAAGAGCCCACAAACTTGAAATTTGTTAGTAGGTGGGGATTCCTAAAAAACCACAAAGCAGGAAATCATACTCTATTTCTTCTCCTCTTGGCTTGGCATTTGAGATTTTAAAAAGGGGGGTCTAATTATAGACTATGTTTTGCATTAAAAAGTTTTTTTTTTTAACTTATCTCTACACCCAATGTGGGGCTTAAACTAACAACCCCGATACCAAGTTGCTTTACCAAATAAGCCAGCCAGGCTACCCAGATTATATATATATATATATTTTTTAACTTTTTAATAGTTATTTAATTTTGAGAGAGACAGGGCGTGAGTAGGGAAGGGTCAGAGAGAGAGAACGGGAGACACAGAATCTGAAACAGGCTCCAGGCTGTGAGCCGTCAGCACAGAGCCTGACGCGGGGCTCGAACTCACAAACCGTGAGATCATGACCCGAGCCAAAGTTGGCCGTTTATCCGACTAAGCCACCCAGGTGCCCCCAGATTATATTTTTAAACAACAAGAGAAAAATAAAATCTAGTATTTTAGAAGTACAATGGGGTGTCTGGGTGGTTCAGTTGGTTAAGTGTCTGACCCTTGATTTCAGCTCAGATCATGATCTCACAGTTCATGAGTTTGAGTCCCACCTCGGGCTCTATGCTGACACCACAGACCCTGCTTGGGATTTCTATCTCCCTTTCTCTCTGCCCCTCCGTGGCTCACTAACACACGCACAGGTGCGCATGCTCCCTCTCTCTCTCTCTCAAAACATAAATAAACATGAAGAAAAAAATGCACAAAAAAAACTATTCAGAGCCCAGAAACAAAACTCATGCTTATGTAGTCAATTAATCTATGACAAAGGACACAAGAATATACAATGAGGAAAAGACAGTCTCTTCAATAAATGGAAAACTCAGCAGCTACATGCAAAAGAATAAGTTGGATCACTTTCTTACATCATACACAAAAATAAACTCAAAATGGATTAAAGACTTAAAAATGAAAGACATGAAATCACAAAACTCCTAAAAGAAAACAAAGGCAGTAAACTCCTTGACATCTGTCTTAGCAGTATTTTTTTGGATCTGTATGTTCAAGCAAGGGCAATAAACGCAACTATATCAAACTAAAAAGCTTTTGTACAGCAAAGGAAACTATCAACAACAAAAAAGGGCAACATATTGAATATGAGAAAATATTTGCAAGTGATTGGTCTATAAGGGAATAATATCTAAAATTTACATTAAAAAGAACTCCTACAACTCAACACCAAAAAACCCCAAACAATCTGATTTTAAAATGGGCAGAGGTCCTGAATAGACATTCTTCCAAAGAAGATATATAAATGGCCAAAAGGCATATGAAAAGATATTCAATATCACGAATAATCAGAGAAATGCAAATCGAAACCACAATGAACTATCACCTCACAACTGTCAGAAAAGGCTGGTATCAAAAAGAAAGGCATAACAAGTGCTAGAGAAGATGCAGAGAAAAGGATGCACTGCTGGTGGGAATGTAAATTGGTGCACCACTAAGAAAAACAGTATGGAGTTTTCTCAAAAAATTAAAAATAGAAATATCATACAGTTCAGCAATTTCATTTCTGGGTATTTACTCAAAGAAAATGAAAACACTTAACTGGAAATGATACATGCTCCCCTAATGTTTACTGCAACATTATTCACAACAGCCAAGATATAGAAACGACCAAAGTATCCATCAACAGATTAATACATAAAGACAATATGGCATATATATTATATGTATATATATATATATATATACATCACACACACACACACACACACACACACACACACACACACACACACACACACACACAAATGGAGTATTACTCAGCCACAAAAATGACATCTTGTCATTTGCAACAACATGGATGGACCTAGAGAGTATTATGCTAAGTGAAATATGTCAGAGAAAGACAAACACCAAACAATTTCACTTAAATGCAGAATCTAAAAACAAAAACAAAGCAAAACAAAACAGATATAGAAATAAAACACAGAAACAGACTCATAAATACAGAGAATAAACTGGTAGCTCCAAGAAAACGGGTATTGGGAAATGGATGAAATAGGTGAAGGGGATTAAAAGGTACAAACTTCAAGTTATAAAATAAATTAAGTCAAAGGGATATGAAATACAATTGCCAATAATACTGTAATAACTTTGTATAGTGACAAATGGTAACTATACTTATCGTAGTGAACATTTTATTATGCATATAAATGTCAAATCATTGTTCTACCCCTGAAACTAATGTAATACTGTATGTCAACTATACTTCAATTAAAAAAAAAACTACTTAGAATCTTATTAATGAGTTCTATGAAGATGTGATTTAAAATTCAAAATATTATACAGTTTTTAATTTGTAGCAGATAGTTATTTCTGTTAAGTCCCTTTCTCTTGGTTAACTTATTTAACCAGTAATTTTGGTACATCAATTATTCTATAGTATCCTGCCTGGAAGCTTGGAGAACAAAGCAGAGTGCAGAAACAAAGTTCTATGTTTAAAAAAAATTTTTTTGGTGATCTCTACACCCAACATGGGGCCTGTACCCAAGAAAGACCCCAAGATCAAAAGTCACATGTTCTACTGAGTAAGCCAGTCAGGCCCCCTTGTTTTCTTCTATTGTTGTTTTTGAGAGAGAGGGTATTAAGTGAGCAAGGGAAGAGAGAGAGAAACAATCCTAAGAAGGACAGGGAAATGCAGAGAGAGAGAGGCAGGACTCATCTGAAGAGGGGCTCATGTTCACCTGATGCAGGGTTCATGCTTACCAGAAGCAGGGCACGAATTCACCAGAAACGGGAATGGAACTTATGAATCGTGAGATCACGACCTGAGCCAAAGTCAGATACTTAACTGAGCACCCCCCCCATTATTTTTTTTTTAAAGCAGTGGGATTAAGACAAAGATTTAACAGTATTTTTTTTTTTACATTTTATTTTTGAGAGAGAGAGAGACACACACACAGAGTGCATTTGGGGAAGGGGCAGGGGGATACAGACTCCACAGCAGGCTCCAGGCTCTGAACTATTAGCACAAAGCCCAACGCAAGGCTTGAACCTATGAACCAGATCATGACCTGAGCCAAAGTTGGATGCTTAACTGACTGCACCACCCAGGTGCCCCAACAGTTATTTACTTTCTTAACTACCTCAATTTTTAGTTTTTGTATTACTCTGCAATAGAAATTCCCTGCCCATCTCAAGAAAAAAAATAACTGGGGCACCTGGCTGGCTCAATCAATAGATTATGCAACTCTTGATCTCTGGGTCATGAGTTTGAGCCCCACAATGGGGGGAGAAATTACTTAAAAAAAGAAACTATGGTACAGTTCCCAATCCCAAATGTTATTTCTAATACAGGTCAGTATAACTAAGAACACTTGCTTAATTTAAAACATAAAAGGTATCTATTTTTTTTTTTACTAAAATAGCAATAAACTGTTACTAAAATATAAACCAAATTATTCTAAACTCCAAGCATGTTCATTAAATGTAATTTTATTTGTGCTTTATCCTTAATATTTTGCTTTCAAGTTGTCATCTTTTTCCATCCCGAAGGAGGTGAAGGTATAACATCAAGTGCTAAGATTTACCTAAGTTGAATGTAAGATCCATCGGTCTGTTTCATGAGCCAGTAGGACAGAATTAATTTTATTAAAAAAATTTTTTTAGTGTTTATTTTGGAGAGAGAGAGATAGAGAGTGTGAGCCGAGGAGGGACAGACAGAGAGGGAGACACAGAATCTGAAACAGGCTTCAGGCTCTGAGCTATCAGCACAGAGCCCAATGCGGGGCTCGAACCCACAAACTGTGAGATCATGACCTGAGCCGAAGTCAGATGCTTAACCGATTGAGCCACCCAGGTGCCCCCAGAATTAATTTTAAAAACCTCACTCTAACTTAAGCTAATAGACATTTAAAACACTCATTCAATACTTCCTTGGTTCAAGGTATTGATATGGATAAACCTGAAGAGCATAATGCTAAGTGAAAGAAGTTATATATAAAAAGACCACATTCTATATTATTCTACTGATATGACATTCTAAACTTATAGTGACAGAAAATAGTTTCAGAGGCTGGAGGGAGATGGAGCAGACTTACTACAAAGGAACATGAGGATAATAATGTGAGGGGAGATGGAAATGTTCTATATTATAAATTTGGTAGAGACTGAATAACTATATATTTATCAAAACTCACGTTGTATGCTTAAAACTGCAGAATTTTACTGTATGTTACAGTTCAACTTTTTTTTTGAGGAAGCATATATCCTTCCTTCCTCCTTCTCTCCCTCTGAGAGAGAGAGAGAGAGAGAGAGAGAGAGAGCGAGCGCGCGCACACGAGCAAGCGAACATGCAGGTCAGGGGCAGAGAGTGAAGGAGAGAATTCCAAGTAGGTTCTGTGCTGTCAGCTTGGAGCCCAATGTGGGGCTTCATCTTACGAACAGTGAGATCAAATCAAGAACCTGAGCCTAAATTGAGAATCTGACGCTCAACTGAAATAGCCACGTAGGCATCCTCTTTATTTAAAAGACTTTATCTTTTAAAGTAATCTCTACACCCAACATGGGTCTCAAACTTACAACCCAGAGATCAAAAGTTGCATGCTCTTCCGACAGAGCCAGCTAGGTACCTCCATCCACCTTTCTATATGCATAAAACGTCTCCAAAGAATACATAAGAAACTAGTTAATAGTACAGTTGACCCTTGAACTTGGGAGTCAGGAACACCAATACCCTACAGAGTTGAAAATTTGCATATAATTTCTGAATACCCCCAAAAGTTAATTATGTACTTGCCTTCAGGAAGGAAAGCTTGCTATAAGGGTGAGAATTGGAACTCTCTAAGTATTTCCTTAATACCTTTTAAATTGTATAACAAGTCTATCTATTGCCTATTTGAAATGGAAATTACCAGTTTTGACTATAATTTGCATTAAAATAAAACCAGTACTAAAAGTAATCACCTAGAGGGTAACTGAAATAGTATAAACCCAGTTAAGACTGAATAAACACAAAAACTATGCGATTTCATTGATGTCTCTGCATCAAGATGAAATTGAAATTGAATCTTCAAATTTAATAAACTTACTATGGAAGAAAAAAAACTTACTATGGAAGAAAAAAAAACCCTAATATAACATGCTGTTTTTTGTTTAACAGTTGGCTTTGTATCTATACATTAATTTTTTTGACTTTTTATTTTAAAAGGAACAGTATTCAGATTCATCTTGTATATCATACAGTAAATTACATATTACTGGGAATAAAAATAGGGCTAGGACAAAACTCAAAATCAAGGAATATTTCTATTTACTGACAAACTTCTTTTTTATAGAAAGATCAAGAGAGAAGTAAATTATGTATTTAAAAATTTATGAAAAAGAGTAAAGAAGACACTTTGACAGTTAAGGTAGAGTTCTTTCTGTTTTTAAGTAGGTTCCATGACCAAAATGGGGCTTGAACTCATGACCCTGAGGTTGACAGTCACATGCTCCACTGAATGATTCAGCCAGGCACTGTGAGAATACTCAATTTCTAAAAAGATTTTATATTCTAACTTTCCTTGAGATCTAAAAACTAATAAAGATTATGGGAGCAAACTATGGGTTTTATTGAACAGTTTTCAATTTATTATTACTTTTTAATTTTTTTTAAATATTTTATTTATTTTTGAGAGAAAGAGAGACAGTGTAAGCAGGGGAGGGTCAGAGAGAGAGGGAGACACAGAATCTGAAGACAGGCTCCAGGCTCTGAGCTAGCTGTCAGCACAGGGCCCAACGACACGGGGCTTGAACCTACAAACCGTGAGATCATGACCTGAGCTAAAGTCGGACGCTTAACCGACTGAGCCACCCAGGCGCCCCTAGTTTTCAATTTAAGAAGTTTATTTAATGTTGTATATTTCCCTTGTTTATAGGTATATAACAGAACTATAAATCAAAGGTTATGAGCAATTTTGATACCCTGAAAGTTTCCTAAGTGTTTCACTTGGTTCAAACAGCTCTATAACCTTATACCAATTAATTTAAGTAAAGTTCAATTCTCTACAGATTTTTAAATACATTTCCTCCTACCATCTAAACACTTCTAGGGTACCTGGGTATCTATCTCAGTGGGTTAAGTGGTTAAGACTTCAGCTTACGTCATGATTTCACAGTTAGTGAGTTTAAGCCCCACATCAGGAGTCTGCTTCAGATTCTGTGTCTTCCTCTCTTTCTGCCCTTCTACCACTCACTCTGTTTCTCTCTCTCAACAATAAACATTAAAAAAAAATCTTTATTCACTTCATCAATTTAACTAGAACCCCCCCCCCAACTTTTAACTATTCAACAGTGCCTTTTATAACATATGGTTATTTATTTGTTTGAGAGAGAGGGCACAAGTGAGTTAGGGGCATGAAGAAGGGATGGGGAGGAGAGGGGGAAGAAGAGGGAGAGGAAAGGAGAGAAGGAGAGAAAGAGAGAGAGAATATCTCGCAGAGGAGAAGGGAGAGACAGAGGGGAAGTGGGGCTCTCATCCGAAGTGGGGTGTGAGCTCACCTGATGTGGGACTCAAACTCACAAATCTCACAGATCATGACCTGGGCTGAAGTCAGATGCTTAATTGACTGAGCCACCCAGGTGTCCATATAATGTGTGAGTTTTAAAAATTATTTCTTCAATCCATACACACATGCAAAAATAAGGGAACTGTACTGTTCAACACATGAGCGTTTACAAACTTGATCAATGTTCAGAAAAAGGAAAATTATTCCTAAAACATGCTTAATTATTAGGAGACCAATTTATCCGCTGACCTCTAAGAACATGGAGATGAACATGACAGATAGTGTCCCCATTTGAACCTTCATTCACTACCATTTGATAATATTTTTAGGTCCAAATTAGTAGCACATTTCTTGCAACAATCAATACAAGTGCTAGAAGACTTTCATTATTACATTCTACAACGAAATGTGAGATATAGGTTTCTTGGGTATCCCCAGAAAATGTGCCGGTGTTTGAGGGGAACCTCTTTTTAATTATGAAGGTCTCATCAGCTCTATAGTTAATATTTCATACAACTTACTTGGCATTTGTTAGGCTGAAATATCCCAGTGACTAAAGTAGAATTTTCTTCTAAATGTCCATCTACATGGATGGCTATTTTCTAAATTTGTAAAAAATTCTAGATGTTCCTCACTTCAATAATTGGTCTACCAAAAAATGCACAGAGATTTTTATGCTGATAATCATGTCATGAGTAAGCATAATAATGACAATAAGCTTCCATAAGAATCCTAACAGTTATTCCATAACCTGTTTAATGTTCTTGCTGATATCAGTAGGAGGCAAAATCAGGAATTCAGATTTTGTAACTTTTGTGTGTTTTTCTTTAAGTTTATTTATTTTGAGAGAGAGAATGTATGTGTGTGGGGGGCAGAGGGGAAGGAGCAGAAAAAGAATCCCAAGCAGGCTCTACATTGCTAGTGGAAAGCCATGCAGGGCTCGATCCCATGAACCACAAGATCGTGACCTGAACTAAAATCAAGAGCCCTGACATTCAACCAAGTGAGCCACCCAGGTGCCCCTCCGTTTTCTTGTCGTTTTTTAAATTTTTAAAAAGTTTATGTATTTATATTAAGAGAAAGAGTGAGAATCCCAAGCAGACTCCACATTGTCAGTGCAGAGCCTGACATGGGGCTTGAACTCATGAACTGTAAGATCATGACCTGAGCTGAAATCAAGAGTCAGATGCTTAACTAACTGGGCCACCCAGTTGCACCTCAGGTTTTCTAAGTTTTAACATTCTTTGATGTTTTTTCATTATTATGTTCTTAGGTAACTTTAAGCAAGTCTTTCAAATTCTCCAGAGTTTAAGTTAAATCATAACAGAAATTTATACAGTATAGTGGCAAATGGGTGGCTCAGTCCATGGAGTATCTGACTCTTGATTTTGGCTCAGGTTGTGATCCCAGGATCATGGGATCAAGCCCCATGTTGGGCTCCCTGCTAACAATGGAGCCTGCTTAGGATTCTCACACTTTCTCCGGCTGCCCCTCACCCCACTCACACACGCTCACTCTCTTTAAAATAAAATAATAATAGGGCCGCCTGGGTGGCTCAGTCGGTTAAGCCTCCGACTTCGGCTCAGGTCAGATCTCACGTTCGTGGGTTCGAGCCCCGCGTCAGGCTCTGTGCTCTGTGCTGATAGCTAGCTCAGAGCCTGGAGCCTGCTTCTGGTTCTGTGTCTCCTTCTCTCTCTGACCCTCCCCCTCTCATGCTCTGTCTATCAGAAATAAATAAAACATTAAAAAAATAAAATAATAATAAAATGAACATTAAGTTTTAAAAGGCTAGACCTCAGTTTACTTTAACCTAACTTTTAAAAAAGCACAGTTATGGTTTTAAAGTACATCAACAGGGTCTACTGGGTGGCTCAGTCAGTTAAGTGCCTGACTTCAGCTCTGGTCATGATCTCATGGTTCATGAGTTCAAGTCAAGACAATTGGGCTCTCCGCTGTCAGTGCAGAGTCTGCTTCAGATCCTGTCTTCCTCACTCTCTGCCCCTCCCCCACTCTCTCTCTTAAAAAGATTAGTGTTCACATACTAATTCCTTAGAATGAAAAAATATTTTTTATTTCTCAGGGACATCCTTTTTTCTCCAAGCTGCTATATTACTCATTAACTATACTATACAAATCTAGTATCAAATATAGTACTGTATAGTAATACTTTTATGTTCAATTTTTTAATCTGTAACTACTAAAAGTTAACTTCCAAATACCTTCACCTCTACCCCTTGAATGTTAATTATAATTCCTTAAGTGAAAGACAAGATATATCATTTTCTTTACTGTTTTCCAGAGCCTGGAATGTAAGAGGCACTCGAATGCATGAATGAATGGATGAATGCCTGGTACAGTACCAAGCAGAATCAGTACTTGAACACTTGCAAATGTGAAGATAAACAAAAGCACATCAACTTCCCAGAGGAAGCCTAGTCCATTTGGCTTAGTCACCAATAGTGTCAGGAAACATTCCATAGTGATATACGAAATATACTGATTTAATTAATTACTGAATTTGAATGGAACAGGTATTTTGGGGTGAGTCTGAATGACACTGAAAAACAAGGAGTTTGAGTACTTCAGCAGCAACCACATAGATGGAAATGTTCTATTATAAAGACAACATTCTTTGTTCATATTGAAGATCAAGAACTTTTCCTAGACTTTATTTTCCTATATAAACTACTATTCACTCATTTCAAAACTTAGAAAAATGTCGACCAACCCAAAATTCTAGGAACAGTCTGCAAGAATACTCTGCACACCCCTGCTTCATGCACCTTTAAGGCTTCACTTAAATGTTGTTCTTGGAGAGGAGCCTGGGTGGCTCAGTTGGTTAAGCATCTGACTTCTGCTCAGGTCATGATCTTAACAGCCTGTGGGTTCGAGCCCCGCATCGGGTTCTGTGGTGACAGCTCAGAGCCTGGAGCCTGCCTCAGATTCTGTGTCTCCCTTTCTCTGCCCCTCCCCAGCTCACTCTCTGTCTCTTTCTCTCAAAAATAAAAAAAATAAAAGACATAAAAAAAAAAGTTGTCCTTGGACAAGTGCTTCCAGGAAGCCCCCCATTTCCATTCAATTTCTTATTAAATACTATGATGGAAAAGTGCAAGTTGCTTTAATAACAAAGCCTAGTTCATATTTATCTGTGTGATTATTTAATGTCTCCCAACATTAAATGAAAGATAGGGACCTGACCTCCAGCTTTTCTGCTCAATGCCTGGTCCTTGGGAAGCACCCAGTAAGTTTCTGTTGAGGAATAGTTACAATTACTCTGTGTAATTGTAAATAGCTGGAGAAAAAGAATACCAAAGATACTGTGTGTGTGTGTGTGCACACTTCATATATATCTGAAATCAAACTACATATTACAATCAATGGCATGTCAGCTTAACTGGCAGTATGTTTTTTTCCTTAGTAGGACATACAATAATGATTCATCTTTCAATTGATAGCATCTTAGATTCAACAAAGTACTTGGAAAGGCAGTAATATCCTCTGATAGTGCATCCATGGGATCTTATATCTAACAAAGTTTAGAATTTTGGCAATCAGGGCCAAAGTAGAAGATGACATAATATATGACAGAGTTAGGACAGGGAAAGCACAACTCTTCTAGAAGACTACTTACATAGTAAGTAGGGAGACAAAGGTTGTCAGGGCAGGTTAGACTTTATACAGGGAATCTATCAGTGTTTGAAATTCCTTCCTCTTTCAGTTACTGAAATGCTCTTCAATATTCTATGTCCAAAATGAGGGTAGCCCATAGCTAGGTAGATAAGAACAGTCTATGAGCTAATAGACAACTGGAGCACGTATGCCAAAATATTCCACTACTCACTAAGCTCCAAGGAAAATACTGAAATGTCAGGACAAGCTTCCTTCCTGGCATTCAGGCAACCAGAATCATGTAGACCTCAGGAGCTGATTCTACCTCACTCAACAACTACATAGAAAATTGGAAACCTAAAGAATTTATTTTGTCAAAGGTCACTGTCACACTATTCCATAATAATAATCATGTACCACAGTCCCAAGCTAGAGAAAATGGGGAGATGAATTAATATTATCTTGGCATATTTCTTAAAACTTTTTTTTAATCTTTATTTTTGAGAGAGAGAGAGAGAGAAAGAGAGACAGACAGACAAAGAACAAGCAGGGGAGGAAAAGAAAGAGAGAGGGAGACACAGAATCCAAAGCAGGCCCCAGGCTCAGCTGTCAGCACAGAGCCCGACACAGGGCTCGAAATCATGAACTGCGAGTTCAGGACCTGAGTTGAAGTCAGACGCTTAATCACCTAAGCCACCCAGGCACCCCATCTTGGTGTATTTTTGTGGTACTTCAAATGGCAGAACAACAGGGACCTCAAAGAGGTAAAAATGACATCCTATTTCCCATTATACCCTGTAAAACTATGCTCCATCTCTTAAAAAACCCACATGTACTATTTTTAGTAAGTAGCATATGGTTACGTTTTGGTTCTCTGATGATTTGAAATACATAAAACTGTTACAGAGAACTGTAAATCCTTGAAATTTAAGAATAATACTTCTTGAAGACTTTACTCTTCAATCCTAAAGCACATTTTCTGTTTCAGAAGTTCTCTAACACTAACCCAGGGAGTTCAAAATGAATAACGTGTCCATTAAATCAGTCTTCCTAAAGACGGACAATTTCTGTAACATGGGTGACCAAAGTCAATTAAGCTATTAAGTTTTATGATGCTATAAGACCAGCTATATATTTGCAAATCTCTCTCATGTGATGATTAAGGCACAAAAAATGCAATTCAAATTAAAACAACAACAAAACCCAAACCAAGTCTCAAGTCTGGGATTCTATTTTAGACCAGTTATTCAAAATACAAACTGACAGAATAAGATTTTTGTGTCTCCCTGGAACACTCCAACCTTCAAAACTAGACACCAGACAGTATTAACAAAAACGTGAATACGTACATCTGAAGAAATGTCTTTTCAAAATTACACTTTATGTAAGCTGAGAGACAGGAGCTCTTGGTCCACTTTGAAATCACTTGAGATGCCATCCAATCAAGTATCTTTTACACAGTAATAGAAGCATTTATTAGTGTCTTGGGGAAGATTTTACAGAACCATGACAAGAAAAATGAACAGTATCTGTTCTCCTATGATGAAATTCACACTCTAGAAGAATTTCCACTTTATCAGGAGCAAGGGTTGGGAAAGGACCAGACAAAATTCAGATATATAGGGGTACCTGGGGAGGTCCATTGGTTAAGACTCCAACTGCAGTTCAGGTCATGATCTCAGTTTGTGAGTTCGAGCCCCACATCGAGCTCTCCGCTGTCAGCTCAAAAGCCCACTTGAGATCTTCTGTCTCCCTCTCTGTCCTCCCCCACTCTTGCATGTGTACATTTTTAAAAAATTCAAACCTATAGTTAGGCTGGGGAAAGGTTTAGGAACAAAGAATATTACCCGTTTTAAAAATTTATTATACCTCCTGATATTAAGAACAAAGTATAATTCTCATAGCCAGTTATTTTTTAATTTTTTTTTAAAATGTTTACTTTTGAGAGACAGAGGCAGAGCACAAACAGAAGGGGCAGGGAGGCAGGCTCCAGGCTCTGAGCTGTCAGTGCAGAGCCCAACGTGGGGTTAGAACCCACAAACCATGAGATCAGAACCTGAACTGAAGTCAGACACTTAACCGACTAAACCCCGAGGCGCTCCTCATAGCCAGTTTTCAATATGGCAGATCTGACCTATTAACCTTCAGGGAATGGGAAACCCATTATATAATCATTACAGTGGGTTACTTGAAGATTCTGAGAGCATTTTTGAGATTAGAGGACTTGGCAAGCACAGAAGCAGTTCTTCGGTATGATAATAGGAAAAGGATGAAAATATTATGAATCAAATTTAAAAAATGCCTCAGCTTCAAATTTCTTTTTTTTTTTAGTTTTTACTTAAATTCCAGTTAGTTAACATACAGTGTAATAAAGCTTCAGGTATGGCCTCAAGTTTCTTAATACATGTGTGCTATCAAGATCATGAGTTAAGGGGTGCCTGGGTGGCTCAGTCGGTTAAGCGCCTGACTCAGGTCATGATCTCATGGTTCGTGGGTTTGAGCCCCATGTCGGGCTCTGTGCTGACAGCTAGCTCAGAGCCTGAAGTCTGTTTCGGATTCTGTGTCTCCCTCTCTCTCTGACCTCCCCTTCTCGCACTGTCTCTGTCTCTCAAAAATAAAAAATTAAAAAAAAAATTAAAAATAAAAAGATCATGAGTTAGGTGGAGTCTCGGTAGGAACAAGTCTGGTAGTATGAAATTCTTCCTGTAACTCAAATTTTATCTAACAATTTTCAGAAGAGACAGGCAACCAAGAAGAGAGCCACCTCCTTGATCTTTAGGTTTTTAAAGTCTAACAGGAAAAATTTAAAGAATTTAAGGAGAAAAACACAAAAGAGCCCAGTAATTAGATTTTATTGCTACAAGAAAGAAATAACTTAATATTAGTACAGGGCTTTTTAGAATTATACACTAGTGGGGCACCTGGGTGGCTAATCCTGTTGGTTAATCACCTGAATCTGGTTTCGACTCAGAGGTCATGATCTCACACTTTGTGAGTTAGAGCCCCAGGCCGAACTCTGGGCTGACAGTGCAGAGCCTGCGTGGGATTCTCTCCCACTGTCTGCCTTTCCCCTGCTCGTTTTCTCTCTCTCTCAAAATGAGTAAATAAAGCTATAGGAAAAAAAGGAAATTATATACTAGTATTTTTTTTATCCTTTTAATTCATTCCCCTTAGTCTCCCAGCACTAGGTTGCACAGAGCAGCCTGGGGAAGTGGAAGGATGGAGGAAATGGGGAGTTGGTGGTCAGAGTACTTCCAGTTATAAGATGGACAAGTTCTGGGGATCTAATGCACAGAGTAAGGTGATTATAGTTAGTAATACTGTGCTATATATTTGAAACTTCCTAAGACAGTGTGTCTGAAATGTACTCACCACAAAAAACAAATGGTACTTATGCGGCATGTGGAGGTAATTAGCCAATTATATACTATGGGAGTAATCATTCTCCAATATGTTAAGTGTATCAAATCAACACTGTATATGGGATTCCTGGATGGCTCAGTCAGTTAAGTGTCCGACTTCAGCTTAGGTCATGATCTCATGGTTTGTGGGTTTGAGCCCTGTGTCAGGTTCTGTGCTGACAGCTGACAGGCTAGAGCCTGTTTCAGATTCTGTGTCTCCCTCTCTCTCTGCCCCTTCCCCACTCGTTCTGTCTCTCCCTCTCTGTCTCAAAAATAAATAAATTATATAAAAAAAAAACCCACAAATCAACACTGTATACCTGAAACTTATACAATGTTATAGGGTGCCTGGCAGGGGGAGGCGGGGGCTCAGCTAGATAAGCCCCTGACTCTGATTTCTGCTCAGGTCAAGATTGCATGGTTAGTAGGCTCAAGCCCCACATCGCGGGCTCTGCACTGCCAGCACAGAGCCTGCTTAGGATTCTCACCGCGGCCCCCCCTCCCCCCCACCTCTTCCCTGCCTGTTGGTGCACGTGCTCCCTCTCCCTCTCTCTTTCTCTCTCTCAAAAAAACCCACAAAACCTTAAAAACAATATTAAATGTCAATTATCTCAATAAAGCAATTTAGGAAGTTATTTTGACAGGAAAAAACCAGGGCCCAAATAAATGGCTTTCTCCTCAAAACAATCACATTTTTAGGTTTCACTCCAACAAACCTTTCCCTCCTTGTCTACTCCTCTCTCCCTTCCTCCTAGTGATTGGCTAAACGAATCTTCAGAGAAACTTTTTTGAATAAACATTTGGAAAAATGTTAATTTAATATCCTCAACCATAAGAATTGTTTTTAATGAATCCAAAAATGCAAAATCTACTAAATTAAATCCTAACACATTGCCTTATCCAAGAAATAAACACATTATTAAGACAACATTTACTGTAATTTCCCCTGCAGTAAATAATCTCCAAAGATATGGCTATCAACAATTTCTCCCTCCCTATAAGAACATACTACTCCTCTTATCAAGAAATCATCTATTTTCCTTTCTGTAGAATGCTGGTAGCCATACATCTTGGTTGATCAAAAAAGTAGACCAATTATGACACTATGTCAGTTTTAAGTCTAGTATTTAAGAGGCTGGACAGCTTTGCTTCTTTTGCCTTGAACCACCACAAAGGAAGTCCAGGCCATTTTACTGGAAAGACCTTTTGAGGGCTAGGGATGTACATATCAGCCAATAGTGAGCATCAAGTTCCCAGACATGTAGGGGAAGTCTTGAACCTTCTAACTCTGGTGACAGCAGACTATGACCACAGAAATGACCCAAGCTGACAAAATTTAAAAGCAAAACTGCTTTGTTCAATCCACAGAATCCAAAGAAATAATAGGTGACGGTTTTCAAGCATTAAGCTTTGGAATCACTTTTTACATAGCAAAGCTAACTGATAAATACCCCTATATAGGCTCTAAACAGAATAGAACTCTGAAAATAGATCCTTGCAACAATTATTTCTCAGCAAGAACGATCACAAATTCCTAATTCTGCTAAATACTAAAAAACAAAACAAAAACTAAAAACCTCAACAACCCACAACTGCTCTGTTACTGAAAGCTACTTGGTTAAGAGAACTATTTTTAATATTTTAAAATACTGTTGAGGCTGGGAAGATAAAAGTAGTTTATTTCCGGTGATCCACTTTCCTCCAGATCTGACATCCTAATATACGGTCCAGGGTCCTTTACAACACCAAAGAATAATTAATCTTGGTAGGTATAAATACTCATCTAAAACCTTCAATGAGGCAAATAAGCTAGCCACCTTAACTTAATATAGAAGATGGTTGTTTTTAAAAGTTCTATTATCAATCTAGAAGAAAATCATTAACTACTTTGAGAATATTGTAAATGTCCAATACTTTTATCTGTTATATAAAAATAATTAGATCTAGAGGGGTTCTGTACTCTATGACTTTTGAAGTACCTGTTCCTTTAGAGTTACAACTCCCAGAAATATGAATTTTGGTCTAATAATTATAGCATGTGTTTAAAAAGACATATAGGATGAACAACTCAAAAGTATTGCAAATTTCCAGGCAAAATGACAGATTCAACATGTAACTTTTACTCTCTGCAAAATCCTATTAAAATGGGAGTCAACAGATTTTTTAATTTTAATTCCAGTGTAGTTAACAAGAGTTATATTTGTTTCAGGTGTACAATATAGTGATTCAACAATTCCACAAATTAATCAGTGCTCAGCAACGTAAGTGTATTTATTCTTAATACCCTTTACCTATTTCACTTAACTACCCATCCACCTCCCCTATGGTAACTTACCATTTGTTTGTTCTCTATATAGTTAAGGAATCAACAGATTTTTTCCTTTTTTTTTTTTTTTAACTTTATTTTTGAGAGACAGAGAGAGCGCAATCAGGGGAGGGTCAGAGAGAGAGGGAGACACAGAAACTGAAGCAGGCTCCAGGCTCTGAGCTGTGAGATCATGACCTGAGCGAAAGCCGGATGCTTAACCGACTGAACCACCCCGGTGCTCCCAGATTTTTTTTCTTAAGGCTTAAACCCAGGAGTGGAAAGGAATGGTGGACAAAACAATAGCAACAAAATTTGGGGAAGATAAAAGAAAAGAACAATGAGTGTTAATAACTTAGCAGTCGCAAGAAGGTAAATCCTAACTTATGGGAAAAGTCAAGGAATCAAATTTACAAAGGCTCAGAAGTTGACAATACAAGCAACTCCTGTAAGCAGGACTAAAAACAGGACTGTTTTCAAGACTGTTTAGGGGAGTGGAATACACAATCAGCAATATCTAGACAGTGTGGGACTGTATATAGGACAAGGGATATGTTTTATTCAACAAATAAGGGTAAGAAAAAAGGGAAGGTAACAATATATTAACAAAGACTTAGAGGACATCAACCAAAGGCAATTAATTGCATTTGCTTTCATATGCATTCAAACAAATCAGATGTAAAAATACTTAAAACCTCATCTGAAAGAAAAATTTTTATTTGGACATTTGGTATCACAATATTGTTCATATTTTAATGTAACAACTATAGGGGGGCCTGGTTGGGTCAGTGAGTGAAGCATGCCACTCGATGTCGGCATTGTGATCTGCACCCCGTGATTACTTACATTGTTTTTTGTTGTTGAATTTTAAAAAATATTTACTTATTTTTGAGAGAGAGAGAGAGAGAGAGAATACATGCGGAGGGGGTGCAGAGAGAGAGAAAGAGACAGAGGATACAAAGTGGGTCCCAGGCTGAGAGTAGAGAGCATGATGTGGGGTTCAAACTCAAGAACTGTGAGATTACGACATGAACCAAATCAGATGCTTAAACTGAGCCACCCAGGAGCCTCAAGAAGCTACTTACTTACTTATTTATTTTGAGAGAGATGGGAGGAGGGAGAAGAGGCAGAGAAAGAAGGATAGAAAGATAATTCCAAGTAGGCTCCATGCTATCAGCACAGAGCCCAACACTGGGCTCAAACTCAGGAACCATGAGATCGTGATCTCAGCTGAAACTACGAGCCAGATGCTTAACCAACTGAGTGACCCAGGTCCCCCAAACTTTCATGCACATGATTTTTAAAAAATTCTTGTCTCAAGGTTTTTCAAACTGGGCAAGACTGACATTCTGAGCTGAATGATTCTTTGTTGTTGGGAGCTATCCTATGCATTGCAAAATGTTCAGCAACTTCCTAGCCTCTACCTAATAAGTATCAGTAGCACCTACTACTAACCTCCCAGTTGGACAAAAAAAATGTCTACAAAGAATGCCCAATGTCACTAAGTGAGCAAAATCGCCCAGGGCTAAAAACCATGAACTTATCTCTCAGTAATACATTCTGACTTATTTACAAATAAAATGATGTTGATATTTGGGATTGGCTTCAAAATAATCCAATGAGGGTGGAAGAGGTAACTGAGAAATAACACAAAATGACGAGTGTTGGGGTACTTGGAATTTGTTAGAGAATGCTCAATGTTTGTGTATGTTTGAAAATTTCACTGGTTTATTAGACATCTGTTTAGTGCTTTTTTCTATAGTGTTATATTCACAATGAGGGAAATTTTATTTTATTTTATTTTTTTAATGTTTATTTATTTTTGAGAGAGACAGACAGACATAGCATGAGTGGGAGAGAGGCAGAGGGAGAGGCAGCCACAGAATCCGAAGCAGGCTCGGGGCTCTGAGCTGCCAGTACAGGGCATGATGCAGGGCATGATGCAGGGCATGAACTATGAGACCATGATCTGAGTCAAACGGACTCAGCCACACAGACACCCCACATAATGAGGGAAATTTTAAAAGAATACGTTAGAAACTTTTGTATCTTAAAAAAAAAGAAACTTTTGTATCTCATTAGTTGGGTGTCAAAAAAGTTGGAAAACAATGTGGCAATATCTTACAACAATGAAAAGGCTTAAAATCTATGACCAAACAACTCTACTAATTATAAAGAGAAACCCTCACCTATCTATGTATACCAATAAACACATGTTGAGGCTTCAGTGTCTCTAGCAAAAAAACCTTGGAAATAATGTCTTCTATTATAGGGTAATAAATTTTTAAAAATACATTATTGGTATATTATGTATTTAGAGAAAATGTAGCTCATTTAAAATGTATACTTTTCCATACCTTCTCACCCTTACAGCTAAGATCAAGTGTAAAATGTATACTTTTGCAGGGGCACCTGGGTGACTCAGTAAGTAAAGCGGATAGCTTGGTCAGTTAAGCATCCAACTCTTGATCTCAGCTTGGGTCACGACTCAAATGGTTTGTGAGACTGAGCCCCATGTCAGGCTCTGCACCAACAGTGCGAACCTTGCTTGCGATGCGCTCTCGCTTGCTCTCTCTCTCTTCCCCTCTCCCCACTGCTTGCACTCTTTCACTCTCTCTCAAAATAAGTAAACTTAAATAAAAACTTAAAAAAAAACTTTAGTGATGTCTAGATCACTTTTTTGACTTTAGACTCCTTCAGCGGATGCCTCCCCACTCAAGCTACAAGCTAGAGGTTTATTTTCTGGGAAGGATAAAACAGAAGGTCTTAAGACTGACACTGTCAAGGGCATGGATGATGTACAGAAAACAAGAAGATTAAGCGAACATTTACATACAAACTTTGTTCCCAGTGATTCTGAGAAAACTGGAAGCCAGGCCTGTACTGTCTAGGCAGGAGCTTATGAGATCCTCAGAAAAACGGGACAAGTACAAAACAAGGAGCTTTGCAATTCACTGATATTAATTAATGGTTCATCTAGAGAAATAGCCTAGCCAGCAAACTGTAAACTGAATTCCACAGTTGCCAATATTCATCCCTATATGCTTAGACCTTTTCATCAGTTTTTTAGTATTCCACTCAATATAAATAACTGATAATAAAAAGAACCAGCCATCTGATGATTCA
>NC_043705.1:29865138-29882121 GCF_006229205.1 Suricata suricatta | reverse complement strand
GGGGGGGGACGACAGAGCATCTGAAGCTGGCCAGCTCTGTGCTGACAGCGAGAGCCGCAAGAGCCCAATGGAGGTCTCAAACTCATGAACCATGAGATCATAACCTGAGTCAAAGTCAGGCACTCAACTGACTGAGCCACCTAGGAGTCCCCTCAGGAAGGCTATTGTCAGAAAAAAAGAACCCAAACAAAAAAACAAAAACAGAAAGTAACAACTTCTGGTCAAGATAAGCTAGAGCTCTTGTGTGGGTGGGTGCGTAGAATGGTGCAGTCACTGTGGAAAACAGTATGGCAGTTCCTCCAATCGTTAAGAATAGAATTACTATATGATCTAGCAACTCCAGTTCTAGGTATAAACCTTAAATAACTGAAAGCAGAGTCTTGAAGAGTTATCTGTATACTCATGTTCATAGCAGCATTATTCAGAATAGCTGAAACAAGCCATGTGTCCGTCACCAGATGAATGGATAGGCAAAATGTGGTATGTATATGTATACATATATATATACACGTGTATACACACACACACACACACACACACACACACAATGAAGTACTTAGCCTTGAAAAGGAAGGATACTCTGACAACATGGATGAACGTTAAGAACATTAAGCTAAAGTGAAAGAAGTATATCACACAAAGATAAATACTGTAGGATTCCAATTATATGAAAAACCTAGTAAAAAATTAGAGAGACAAAAAATAGACGCTGGAAAAACAGAGGATGGGTGTTATTGTTTAATGGCAACAGAGTTTCAGTTTTGAAACGTGAAAAGACTTCCAGAGATGGATGGTGGTAATGGCTCTACAATAATATGAATGTATTTAATACCACCGAAATGTCTATTTTAAAATGGCTTAGATGGATGGTTTTATATAAATATATTTTACAAGAAAAAATTTTTAATTGAGCAAATATCTAAATGTAAGAGCTAAAACTATAATACATTGAGAAGGAAACATAAAAGTACATCTTTGTATCCTTGGATTAAGCAACACTTAGATATGACACCAAAAGCACAAGCAACAGACTAGATAAAATGGACTTCCAACAACATCGAGAACTTCTGTACATTCATAAGATGAAAAAGCAACTCCCAAAATGGGAGAAAAACTCTGCAAATCACTTATCTGATAATGGGTTAGTATACAAAATATACAAAGAATTCTTACAGCTCAACAATAAAGAACCCAACTTTAAAATGGGCAAAGGAGGGGCACCTGGGCTGCTTAGTTGATTAGGCATCTAACTTCAGCTCAGGTCATGATCTTGTAGTTCATGAATTCGAGACCCTCATCTGGCTCTGTGCTGACAGCTCGGAGCCTGGAGTCTGTTTTGGATTCTATGTCTCCCTCTCCCTCTGCCCCTCCCCTGCCTTGCCCTTGTCTCTCTCTCCCTCTCAAAAATAAACAAACAAACCAAAAAATGGGCAAGGACAAAAACAAACTTCCTGTAACAACAACAACAACAGGGGCGCCTGGGTGGCTTAGTCGGTTAAATATCCAACCTCAGCTCAGGTCGTAATCTCTAGGTTGGTGGGTCCAAGCCCCAGATCAGGCTCTGTGCTGAGAGCTTGGAGCCTGGAGCCTGCTTCAGATTCTGTGCTTCTCTCTCTCTCTCTCTCTCTCTCTCTCTCTCTCTCTCTCTCTCTCTCTCTCTCTCTCTCTGCCCCTCCCCCCAGTTGTGCTCTGTCTCTCTCAAAAATAAACATTAAAGGGGCGCCTGGGTGGCTCAGTTGGTTAAGCCTCCGACTTCGGCTCAGGTCAGATCTCACGTTCGAGTGTTTGAGCCCCGCGTCAGGCTCTGTGCTGACAGCCAGCTCATTGCCTGGAGCCTGCTTCCGGTTCTGTGTTCTCTTCTCTCTCTGCCCCTCCCCCTCTCATGCCTGCCTCTCTCAGTATCAAAAATAAATAAAACATTAAAAAAAAATTAAAAAAAAACATTAAAAAAACAATAAAAATGGGCAAAGGATACATCTTTCTCCAGAGTATATATATATAATGCCCAATGAGCATATAAGATGCTCAATATCATTCAGTAATTAAGAGAAATGCAAATTATAACCACATTCATACATCACTTGACACTTACTAAGAAAGCTATCATCAAAATAATAAACTAACAAGTGTTGATGACAATATGTAGAAACTAGAACCTGCAAACATTGCTGGTGTGAACGTAAAATAATACTACAGCCGGTTTAAAAAACAGTCTGGCAACTCCTCAAAAAGATAAACATCCAATTACCACATGACCCAGCAATTCCACTAGTAGGTGTATAACCAAGAGGAATGAAAATTAATGTTCACAGAAGAATTGGAAAGTATTTGAAAAACACTGTTCATAGCAACATTATTCTTAAGTTTAAAAAAATGGAAACAATCCAAACACCCAGCACCAGATAAACGGCAAAAGAAAATGTTAGATACCCATACAACAGAAGATTAAAGAAATTAAGTACTGATATGTGCTGTAACTTGGATATAGCTTGAAAACACTGTTAAACAAAAGCCAGACACAAATGGCCACATACTGTATGATTCCATTTATATAAAATGTCCAGAATAGACAAATCCACATAGGCAGAAGGGGTGTGGAGGGAGCAGGCAGAGAGCAGTCCAAGAAGTCCAACATCCAGTAATAATTAAAAAAAAAAAGGGTGGGGTGGGAGAACAGAGAAAAATGAAGTTAATTAAGTTAATGAATTTACGAACAAAGTGATTCAATAAAATTTTTCAAAACTTCAGGACATGTGGATAAAGATGAAGATAAAGAAGATGGAACATTACTCAGCCAACAAAAAGAATGAAATCTTACCATTTGCAATGACATGGATGGAGATAGAGTATATTTTGCTAAGTGAAATAAGTCAGTCAGAGAAAGAAAAATACCATATGATTTCATTCATACATGGAATTTAAGAAACAAAACATGAAAATATGAGAGGGGGTAAAAAAAAAGAGAAGGAAACAAATCATAAGAGACTCTGAAGAAAAGAGAACAAACTGAGGGCTGATGGAGGGAGGTGTATGGGGAATGGACATTACGGAAGGCACTTCTTAAGGCATACTGGTGGTTAAGGAGGTTAAGGGTCTGACCTTGGCTCAGGTCATGACCTCATGGTTCAGGAGTTCAAGCCCAGCATGAGGCTCTCTGCTGTCAGTAGAGAGCCCATTCAGATCCTCTGTCTAGCTCCCTCTCTCTGCCCCTCCTCCCCAACACTTTCTTTCTCAAAAATAAACAAACATTAAAAAAAAAAAAAAGTAAGGAGCTTGTTATGATGAGCACTGGGTGTTGTATGTAAGTGATGAATCAGTGAATTCTACTCCTGAAACTAATATTGCAGTGTATGTTAACTAGAGCTTAAATAAAAACTGGAAAAGAAAACAAAACAAAATAAAACAAAATAAACTTAAGGATGTGAATTTCTGGCTCAAAAAGACCCAAATGAATGTTGAGCAAAATAAATGAATATTGACCTATACCACCACTAGTCATGAAATATCACAACATGTGGGACAAAGAGAACCTGTAAGGTTCCAAAAAGAAAACCGGTCACATACATAGGATGAGAAATCACAACAGTTTTGGACTCAACAGCAATCCTGGAAGCTAAAAGACAATGAATGTACTACTACATAAGTAAACACAGTGCCACAGTAGTAGCCCTACTTCAGGCGCTAAAATTAACAAATCAAGTTACGTTAACCATCCAGGCTAAGAGACAAAAAGCTCCTTTCCAAATGCCAATAAATACTGTTAGCTTCCGGAGTTCCTCAAAGTCTGAACAATTTTCTTAACTTTGTATTATGCTGCATGTGACCTAATTCAATTGAATTTCCACATCAAGTTACAGATTCAACAAAGAGGAGCTAAAATAATACATATATACTGAAAAAAATTACTGCAGAAGCAGGTTTTAGGATTGCCACTGTAAGTTAAACAGCCTTTCTTCATTCAAGATTTGTCCTAAAGCAGTGAAAATAGAGGGTATAAATATTTCTCTTTTCCAAAAGAATTCACATTTCAGGGGCACCTTGAGTGGCTCAGTCGGTTAAGCATTCGACCAACTCAAGTTATGATTTCCCAGTTCATGAATTTGAGCCCTTCGTCAGGCTCTATGCTGACAGCTCAGAGCCTGGAGACTGCTTTGGATTCTGTGTCTTCCTCCCTCTCTCTGCCCCTCCCCTGTTCATGCTCACTCATGTGCACATGATCTCTAAGATAAATAAACATTAAAAAAAATCCAAATTCTTGTTTTAAACCAATTTAACCAGTGCTTTAAACACCTGGGAAATGCTTTCAAATCAATCTTGTAAAAGATACACTAAATATGGTAACTCACAGATTTTAAAAAGAGCTCACTAATATGTATGACATAGTACCAGTATGCACAATAATTTCAAAGTGGGTTTTACTATTTCTAGCCAACAAAAGTGAATCATTAATGCTCAAAGATACAAATAATCTGGTCTACTACTCCCATCAACTACAACAACACATCTGTATCAAAAAAAAGAATAATATTGCTAAATATGCAAAGATGTCAAGCTCATAAATTAAAAAGAAAAGCTATTGGGGTGCCTGCCTGGCTCAGAGAATGGAGCATGCTACTCTTGACTTGGAGTCATGAGTTCAAGCCCCAACTTGGGCAAAGAGTTTATTTAATTAAAAAAAAAAAAAAAAAAAAAAAACATTAAAAAAAAAAAAAAGATAAGGGATGTGCCTGGATAGCTGAGTCAGTTAAGCACCCAATGTCGGCTCAGGTCATGATCTCACAGTTCATGAGTTCGAGCCCTGTGTCAGGCTCTGTGCTGACGGCTCAGAGCCTGAAGCCTCCTTCAGATTCTGTGTCCCCACCCTCTCTCTGCCCCTCCCCTGTTCGTGCTCTCTTACTCCTTCAAAAATAAATAAACATTAAAAAAATAAAAGATAAGCTATCGCTAGCAAAACTTTAACACTAGAGCTAAATAAAATAGGTAGTTCTGAATATTAAGTTGCATGTAAGTACATATGTGTTGGTTATATCAGTGTCTAAAATGTTTTGTATTCATCAAGTATTTTGTAATAAAAGTTTCAGAACTTTAATTACAGTTGTTTCCAACTATTTCTAAGAATGTAGACCAGTTTATAAGGTTACTAGAATTATCAGAATTATCTTAGAACAATAACACTAAATTAAAATCATGGTCTTTGTTTATTCCAAGAATGGCTGTAAAAAGGCCATATTCCCCACAATACATCACTTCCCTTTCCAAATAGGACCTGGCAGAACGGCTGCCACAAAGAAGGATGTTAAGAATAAGGGCTGTTCTGCCACCAGTGAGGCAGTGACCAGAGAATATACATCAACATTCAAAAGTGCATCCATGGAGTAAGTTTCAAAAAGCATTTCAAGAAGTTTCAAGAGCCAGTACATTGACAACTGGCTCAACAAAGTCATATGGGCCAAAGGAATAAGGAATGTTCCACACCTTATATGTGTGCTGTTATCCGGAAAAAGGAGGATGAAGATTCACCAAACAAGCTCTATACACTGGTTACCTAAGTATCTATCACCATTTTCAAAATCTTACAATTAGTGTGGATGAGAACTAAGTGCTGATTATCAAATAAAGGTTTAAAACTAAAGAGAAAAGAAGGGAGGGAGGAACAAGAAAAGAGTGAGCCATATTCCGTAACTGGAAAAAGTGCTACATGGTTACAATTACGGGTTGAACCTCCTGTATCTACTTTTAAGTAATCTTCTACATGACTAACACTATTACTTTAAACAGTTTTTATCTAAATATTTATGGCAAATAAGAAGTCCTCTATTTTACCTTGTTTTTTAAAAATTCTGAGAAAATCTGTAAGGGGATGTGCATGACCCAATGCAAGATGTCCAAGTCAGGAAAATTAAGGGCATCCCTAGGGGAGGGAGAGCAAGAATGGTATCTATGATAGGAGGTTGATTACATACTGGGAAATTGACCAAATTAGTAAACACAGTAAGAATAACAGGTTTCTCACTGTCCGAAAAGGGGGAATACTAAAATGAAGAAATATAGGGTGAACCCTATGGCATTCGACTGGAATTAGAGGTGCCAATGTGAACTCATTTTTTTAATATAGAGACACAAAAGTAAATATACATGGAAACTATGTGCATACTATGTGTTTACACGTGTCTTTATATACATACACATATTCCCTGGCTATATCCACTGATTGTACTGAGAAAGCTTGGAAGCAGTGAGATTTCAAGAGCAATGAGCACACGTAGCTCCCAGATCTTGATTTTTTTTTAATTTTTTTAATGTTTTATTTATTTTTGATACAGAGAGAGACAGAGCATGAGAGGGGGAGGGGCAGAGAGAGAAGGAGACACAGAATCTGAAGCAGGCTCCAGGCTCTGAGCTGTCAGAATAGAGCCTGACGCGGGGCTCGAACCCACGAACTTGAGATCTGACCTGAGCCAAAGTCGGAGGCTTAACCGACTGAGCCACCCAGGCACCCCCAGATCTTGATTTCTAAATACCATTTTCCAGGAGGCAGGACTAGAAAGCCTTGGAAAAATAGATGATTACACAGCTAGAACAGGGTAAAAAAGGAAAAGGCAGAGATATCTTATGCTGCCAAAACAAACTAAATGCTCAAAGAATGATGAGGAAATGCCAAACAAATGAGCATTAAAATAAATGATAATAAATTATTATAATCCACCTGAATAAAATACGAAATAATGAGTCCATACAAATATAAGTTTAAAAATAAGTTAAAACTTTTACAGGACAGTGTGGTACCCATACCTCAAAATAGCTCCCAATGATCTTTAACTCCTAGTACTTATACTCTTTAGTCCTCTCCCTTACACACTACCAAGTGTGGTCTGTGAAACCAACAGAATATAGCAAAGTGATGGTATGTCACTTGTGAGATTAGGTTATAAAAGATACTGTGGCTGATCGCTCCAGCTCTCTCCAGGGACACTCTAAGGAAAGCCATGTCTTAAGCATACTCAGGCAGCCCTATGGAGATCTACACAGGAAAGAAATGAATCCCTTAGTCCAACAACCCTAAAGGAACTGAGATCTGCTAACAACCACGGGAATGAGTTTAGAAGGGGATTCTCCAGCCTTCATGGAACTGCAGCCCCAGGCAATAGCTTGGCTGTGACCTAAAAAAAAAAAAACCAACCAAACAAACAAAAAAAAACCGAGCCAGAATCATTCTCAGATTTCTGATCTTCAGAAACTATGGGATAATAAATGTTTGAGTAGCTATGACTTGGGGTACTTTCTTCTGTGACAACAAATAAATAACACAAATAGGATAAGTACATATTCTCAAAATGTCTAACAAATTATTCATTATAAATGGATAAAGAGTTAGCTCTATAGTAGGGAACTCTGGTAGACATTATCTTACTCAAGCAACAGAAGTTAAAATTCTCAGTAATGGGTCTAATTGAAATTGCATACCACCTGACAGGATACAATGAAAAGAATACAACCAAAATCACACACCAATTGATAGAGTACAAAGAGAGTGACACAGCATTGCTTTTGTGACATTCCTACCAAAGACCCATGACCTAAATCTAAAATTTGATTTGTGGTTTGTGTGT
This sequence comes from Suricata suricatta, assembly GCF_006229205.1. Taxonomy (NCBI): domain Eukaryota; kingdom Metazoa; phylum Chordata; class Mammalia; order Carnivora; family Herpestidae; genus Suricata; species Suricata suricatta. Next base: position 29,874,511 of record NC_043705.1, on the reverse strand, counting down.
GTGTATGTTTTAAGTAGGCTCAATGCCAAATGTGGAGCTTGAACTCACAACCCTGAGATCAAGAGCCACATGGTCTACCAACTGAGCCAGCGAGGCACTCCATCCACGACCTAAACCTGATCATATAGGAATAAACCCAAACTGAGAACACTGCAAAATAACTGGACTCTACTGTTTTAAAAGTATCAAGGTCATGAAGCCAAGAAAAGACTAAGGAATTAAGAGCATACATAAATAATAAAATGCAAATAGTTAACTCTGGATTAGATCCTTTTTCTAAAGCTCATTATTGGAACAACTGGCAAAACCTAAATGAGGTCTGAGGTTTATATGGCAGTAAGACCTCAAAGGAAATTTCCTAATTTTGAAGGCTGTATCAATAGAATTATATGGTAAAATGTCCTTGTTTATAAGAAATGCACATTAAAGTATTTGGGGGTGATGAGACATCATGTTGACCAGTTATTCTTAAATGGTTAAAGAAAAAAATGCTAGGTATTCTATTTGCAACTTTGTAACTGTGGCAGTTAAGTCAGAATTATTATATTAAAGCCTACTTTTTATGTGGTCCGTTTTTCCTTTCTACTCATCCCCCACAAGTCTGAGTGACACTATCCTCCTTCCATAGACAAGGAATCTGAGGCTAAAGAAAATCGGTGAAGTAAATTTGGCTAAGAAAACAGAGCCAGCACAGGATTCAACAGGCATGTTACTCCAAAATCCTATTTTTTTCACCATATCACTTGCTGTCACTATTTGCTCCATTTTGTTGACCAAAACAGAATGTCTACTATGCATCAGATACTGGGACTATAAGTAAGACAAGGACTTTGTCCAGGAAAGCTCAGTCCAGAGGAGGAGAACAATCAATCATGTCTACATACTAAGAAATAGTTCCATAATGGAACCCTACTGTCTGCATGCCTGGGGCATGCTACACAGAAAAGCCATTTCTGTTGGGTCTCCAAGGATGAATAAAGAATTCAGGAGGAGGGGGTGGAGTGAGAAGACATTCTCTGTATAAAGAAAAACACAAACACTAAAGGAAAAGGTTTCTAGAAAGGATCAATTAGAACTTCTTCAATTACAGTAGTATTTCTCACGAAATACTAGTTTGTATTCTATGAATGAAAGATATTAGTGGCAATTTTTTGTCCGAAATTTTATTTTTAATACATATTTTTAAGAAATACTACATATTTTTGTAGATTTAAAGCCATAATTTGCCTCAAGAGACTACAACACAAAGCAAATCATGTCCATCTGTGTTGTGATGCACAAATAGCACTTATTCATGGGTATCATGGTCTGTGTGACTCCACTGATCTATCTAATGTCTTGTCATAATTCAGTATACGTGAAACTTAATCAAAGCATAATGTTTATTAAGTATTTCTAAAATACTAACCCATTCCCCATAGAGTTACAAATAGATTATGGAAGTTTAAATGAAAAACAAAGTCCTTTGATTCTTAAGCCCCAAAAGTCAAATTATTTTGAAATAAACATGAGCAAAGCACAAATTTCTTTTCTTTTCTTTTCTTTTTTAATTAGGTGACCCGGTTACATCTACACATGAGACAGACAATTAACAATGTTGATAGTAGCCTAACTGGAAGAATACTGTCAAATATATAGTTTGCATTCTTTTCCTAGAGTGTACCTGTATGAAACAAATTTTTATATTATACTACAATGAAAACAACATCTGGTAACACATTTAATGCACCCCTTAATGAAGATCGCTTTTACTATGTAAGAAAAATACCATTTAGGGTGCTTGGGTGGCTTAGCCGGTTAAGCGTCCAAGTCTTGGTTTCAGCTCTGGTCATGATCTCAGGGTTCATGAGAGCCAAGCTCCATGTTGTGTTCTGTGGTGGCAGCATGGCACCTGCTTGGGATTCTCCCTCTCCCTCTTTCTCTCACAAAATAAATAAACTTAAAAAAAATAAAAATGTTTACAGTTTGTTACTTTATAACAAACTGACAATAAATGTTTCCTCTTAACATATTTTGTTTTTTAAATAATTTACCTAATTGTGATATATACATATTTTAATTTACCTGGGCCCATTTGTGAGGTCAATCTTAACCCAAGTGTGTACTGTTTCATGAACTCTTACTTGTATCCAACAATAATATTGGTTTGAAAAGCACTAGATATGAGGAAAAGAAGATACAGCAGTTTATCAGAAGCTGAGAAAAATGAGTGATAATAATGTTAACTATTATAAAAATTAAATAAAAACTGAGGGGGCAACTGAATTTGGCAATTAACTAATGACCAATGACTTTACTAAACAGTCCTAGAATAGTGAATCAACTATTCCATGAATTTTGGCACTGAAATGCCAGAGATGAGAAGGATAAAGAAGAGAAAGGAATTCGCTGGAGTAGGGGAGGAGAGTTAAAAAGGTTTTGGTGTTGTTTATTTTTTTTTTTTAGGGAGCTTGGATGCTGAGGGGAAGAGAAGAGAAGAGAAGAAGAGAAGAAGAGAAGAAGAGAAGAAGAGAAGAAGAGAAGAGAAGAGAAGAGAAGAGAAGAGAAGAGAAGAGAAGAGAAGAGAAGAGATGAGATCTAGGAGACCAGAGAAAATTACTAGAGTAAGGACCTGGCAGAAAACATTGGAAAGCAAAGGTTAGATTGGCAAAAGGGAAAAGTATAGCTTCTCCAAAGACAAGAAGGAAGAAGAACAATGACTAAGGTCAATTTGGAGCAATGGCTGGCTAGAGTCAAGATTACATGAATCTGAATCCTGGCTCTTCTTACCAGAACCACAGAATCATAGACAAGTTTGTTTACTTGTCCAAGTGTCTGTTTTCTCATCTAATCTGGAGAGAACAGAATTCTCAGAGGGGTGTTCAGAAGATGCAGTAATTCCCAAACAGTGAGTACTCTAAAGATGGTAACTACAGGGTTTTGTTTTTGTTTTTAAAAGCCTCAAAGGAAATCTCAAAGAATTCACATATTTCTGTTTTCTCTGTAGAATAGGCAACTGGGTCACCAACTGACATTAAGACAGAGTGTTTAAGAACATGAGACAGTGATTCTTAATCTTTTAGAGATTCAAAATCCATTTAATTCTGATGAAAGGTAGACGACAGAATATCCCAACTTTGTGTACTTTTAAGAGTTCAACAATAAAAAGAGATGCTAAGGAAAAGATTTGATTCAAAGGCACAGTCTGAATACCCCATTGTTTGAACAAAAGAAAAGACTGCATCCTTTAGATTTACATACCTAACAGCTCCATAAGGGTACTTGGTCTGCAAGAAAAGACACTAGACATAGTCAAGAAACCCAGGTTCTCGACCTAGCCCTAGAAAGTCACATGACCTTGTCAGAGCATAGCTCTGAGATGTGCTGCAGTTCTAACATTTTATTTTATTACTTGAAACCTCACTTGACTGCAGACAGAAGAACAAATGGTACTTTATTTTCCCATGTCACAGTTAAATATGATTTTGAAGTTTAGCCTGGGAACCTAACCACCAAAACTTTATTTCTACAGAAAAAACAAGTGTGCTCTTGCATTTCTGGGATGAGACTGCAGAGGTTCCTGGCAGCATCAGGCATGAGTCAGGTATTCCTATCCTGGGAATTGCCTAGGATATTTTAGCAGCCTTCTCCCTGGACTAAAATATCCAGAATTGGACTTTGTCAAAACTTCCTCTTTGTCAGTCAGCAGTACAGTAATATACACTGAGAGAGTTTAAAGCAACCAAGATTAAGTTATCCTTCAATGATGAGTGTTTAAATTACATTTAAATAGGAACCAGCAAGAGCCAAAGAAAATTTCTCAATCCAAAAAACCTTTCTAAAGCAAAGGTTAATTTCCTAATGAAAAACTAAAAAAATTTTAAATAAATAAATAAACAATCTTTGTAGAGATTTCAAGAACCTTATCTTTTGGAATGAGAAGGTCTGTTTTCTAAGATAGATCTAATTCAAACAGCCATCTTCTATAACCAATTAAAAACTTCCCAGTACTCCACAGAACAATTTGATAATTTTTTTCACCATTTTAATAGGAATTCGCTTTATCCTTACCTCTGACAATATTGTAGTATCACGATTAAAATACAGTATTTTAGGGGCGCCTGGGTGGCTCAGTCGGTTAAGCATCCGACTTCAGCTCAAGTCATGATCTCACGGTTGTGGGTTGTGGGTTCAAGCCCCGCGTTGGCCTCTGTGCTGGCAGCTAGCTCAGAGCTTGGAGACTGCTTCAGATTCTGTGTCTTCCTCTCTCTCTGACCCTCCCCTGCTCATGCTGTCTCTCTCTGTCTCTCTCAAAAAATAAATAAAAAACACATAAAAATTTAAAAAAAGAAATAAATGATTAAAAAAAGATTTAAAAATAAAATACAGTATTTTAAAATAATTATTTTTTAATTTATTACTATTATAGTGTTACAAAGGTAAGAATCAATCCTTTTGTAACCTCCCAATCGCAAAACATTTTCAAAGTATGTAGTCTACAGAAAAATGATTCACAACATCAAACAGAGGAGACTGAGGTTAAGAGTAACATACAAACTTCTACTGAGGGATCAATGCATGTACTAAATTGGCTTCCCCTATTACCTCACACACAACCGTATAAAAACATCAGCAAAGAAGTTAATTAACTTACTTGGTAAAAGCAACATTTGGAGAGTGGGGTAGCAGCTGCCCTCTTCTGATAGCATATGTAATTTCTAGTTCCCCTCAATTTTTTGCTCACTTTGGTTACCTGCTAGGCCTAGAACTACCACAGTTTGAAATCTTTATTTTACTGAGGTCCCCACCTCCCGCCTCCAGGGGTGATGTCTCTTGAGGGGTTTTAGAAGAAACTAGCTCTAAAAATCTTTATCATAGGAACAGAATAAATCAAGTAATAATCCTGGCATCAAAGCCATGTATACCAAATGTTAACTATAAATATCGGAGTAACAGTAAAATGTACAAGACACTATTACCGTTAAGAAAATAGCTTTTAGTATCCTAACTTCGGTCTGTCTTCAACTCCTCAAAGAATCAAGACTGTCTTTTATCTTTACCCAGAATAAAGAAACGAGCCCTGTATTTCAACATTATGGCACTCTAAGAGCACCCAAAAGCCTCCTGCATCTGTGTAACAAAAGAAGAAAAACAGGAAGTAAAAAAGGTCTGTGATCAGCCAAAGAGACCACACAGTTCACAGAACACATGAAGCCCTCGTCACTCAGAGCCTACTGGATCTTATTTTAGACATAATTTTAATAAGCTCCGTGATCTGGTTTCCCAGCCCACAACAGATGAGATGCAGCCAACTGGAAAAGGGTTGGGGGTGGTGCTGCTAGAAGCAGACACTCAAAACATCAAAATCAAAGCTAAACACCTATAAAGTCAGCAGAAAACCTCAAAACACAGCAGGCTAGGGCAATTTGGTGTAGATACAAACAAACCTAGAGTCCCCATCCCTGCAAAGAACTATACTGGATGTTCATAATGACCATTTTTGGTATACTCTATTAAAGCATGGGTCAGAAGACCTTAAAGTGTGTATCAAAATAAAGTCTATGAAGTCTATCAAAACTTTTTGCCATAAATATATGGCATTTAAAGGACTGTCAAACTCACAGAACACTATTTCCCTCTGTCACAGAAACAAGATACTGAATTCCTAAAGATGCAACATGTCAAATGCTTCTGTTTTTAGCAAAATTTTATTAGAACCTAGATGCAGTTCATGATATCTAAAGTCAAGAGTATTGGGGCGCCTGGGTGGCTCAGTCGGTTAGGCGTCCAGCTTTGGTTTGGGTCATGACCTCACGGTTCGTGGGTTCGAGCCCCGCATCAGGCTCTGTGCTGACAGCTAGCTCAGAGCCTGGAGCCTGCTTCGGATTCTGTGCCTCCCTCTCTCTCTGCCCTCCCCTGCTTGCGCTGTCTCTCTCTGTCTCTCAAAAATAAATTAAAAAAATTAATAAAAGAGTGTTTTTAATTAAGGAAATAAAGTCAGGAGCATTCAAGTAGAACTATTTTTTTCAGAAAATGATAACTGAGAAGATTTAAGACGAAGATCAATTATATAGGCCAAGATTTTTTTTTTTGGATTCCATTGTAGATACATAACTAGGGTCAAGAAGATATGAAAACTGGTCTTATCTACACCTAGGTTAGGACTGCACTCAACCTAAAATTGACATTACACAGGGGCATCTGGATGGCTCAGTCAGTTAAGCAGCCAGCTTTGGCTCAGGTCATGATCTCACAGTTTGAGGGTTCAAGCCCGGCACTGGGGCTGTCAGTGCAGAGCCTGCCTGGGATTCTCTCTCTCCCTCTCACTCTGCCCCTCCTCTGCTCTGTAACTCTCTCAAAATAAACTTTAAAAATTTTGTATTACCAAAAAAAAAAAATTGAAAAAGAAAATTTCTGTTTTGTTTTCGCAATTGTATTGACTAGTACACCAAAAATAAGCTTTATATTTCAAATCCTGGTCACTCTCAGAAGTTGAGCCATACTTTGGGGAGGGCTCCAGGTTATAAACCAGGGGGTAAAAGGCTAATTGTGAGTTTTAAAAGTTCAAAGTATTGTCTAAGTTTGATTTTCCTTATTAACATTTTTACAAGAAAATATCTTGTAAATCTTATTTTTTTTTAAATGTTTTATTTATTTTTGATACAGAGAGAGACAGAGCATGAGATGGGGAGGGGCAGAGAGAGAAGGAAACATAGAACCGGAAGCAGGCTCCAGGCTCTGAGCTAGCTGTCAGCACAGAGCCCTACGCGGGGCTCGAACCCACAAATGTGAGATCTGACCTGAGCCAAAGCCGGAGGCTTAACCGACTGAGCCACCCAGAGGCGCCCCTTAAATCTTATTTTTTAAATGTTTTTTAAATTTATTATTGAGACAGATAGAAACACAGCATGAGTGGGAGGGGGCAGAGAGAGAGAGAGAGAGACACAGAATCCAAAGCAGGTTCCAGGCTCTGAATTGTGAGCACAGAGCCCAACACGGGGCTCCAACCCATGAACTGGGAGATCATGACCTGAGCCGAAGTCAGATGCTCAACTGAGCCATCCAGGCGCCCCAGAAGATACTTTAAAGAAAATCTTAAGAATACATAGTAACTCAAAAGAAACCATATTACTAGGACAAGTATGTTAAAAGACTAAAATATATGTTCTGGGTCAATTAACATAGACATTAAAGGATGTATTTCTTGATCTGTAAAGTTATCATACATACTTCCCTTCAGGTTTTAAAATAAGAGCACAGGACTGGGGCTGGGAAGAGGTAGTGATTAAAAAATTAAGAGCATAATCTATGGTTACATTCTCAAGTTGGTAACTTCCCAATTAGCCTATAGAAGAATCCAGTAACTCCTAAACGCTTTAAAAATACCTATATATTTTTATTTGGATAACCATCCCTCAGTGTGGTCCTGCCCCTTAAATAGTTAAGAAATTTTCCCTTAAGTTTCAAGCTCATTTAACAAATAACCTGCTGCATTTCAATACAAGGTTTACTCTGTCTAAAGTCTGTCCTTTTTCATTTGTTAGAAATCAAGTAAATCCAAACAACTTGGTAAGGCTCTAACCTAATTTACAGTAAGCATTGGGATTAATTTTACATTAAAGACCTTTGACATGATTGAAATGAAGACCAATTGTAAGCTGAGGTATTTTAATTGTGCACAGTCTGTATTTTCACTGAGTTTAGGGTAAGGTGAATATGCTTCTCTTCCCCTTGCATCTCCATCCCATTCCTCCCCATGCATAATCAATCTACTTATAAGTGGCTAGAGGTTTAATAGAGCCTCTTCAAATAGCCAAGTGAACACCAAACAAAAATTAAAAGTACAGTCGTACTTCTCCACTTCAAAGAAAAAAACATGATACAGGTACCCAGAGGTTACAATATTGGGGGGGGGGGGCTAAATTTTAAGCCAAGCCCATAGTCTAGAAACAGTACAAGGAAAACCTCCATACAAATAACTAATAACCTTTCATCGTAAAGGGTAAAGACATACTTTCAAATGGAAAAATCTAGTAAAATCCCTTCTAAATTATGAGTTTCCCTGAACATATTACCTAATTTAAGGGTTAAAATCCATTTTATGAAAAGACCGTATAAGAAAACTTTAATTTCTCCAGTGGTTTTCAACGTTCAGGTTTCTAGCTCTACCCTTGCAAATTAACAGCTTTTCTCTTAGATCCATTCCTGTAAAACTGAAGTGTGGTTTCTTACTACAAAGAACAAAACGTTCCTCTACTTCTCTCCTCCATCAAGAGTCCTGTTTTTGTTTTGTTTCTCCTTGTGAACTTCCTACTCTAAGTTTCAGGACAAGTAGAGTGGACCGAAGTGTACGGCTGCCAAGAGGTAAGTGAACTCAAGAAATACTTGTGGATGAGACAAAAAGGCTTCCTCGGTCTGCCTGGGACCTGAGCTCCAAGCTCCGGCGGTTCAGGGGAGGAAGCCAGGGCAGGTGGGCGGGTGTGGGCGGGAGGTGGGGGAACACAGGCAGTGATGGGGCGAGGAGCCCTTTCGACCTCTGTCAATGGGGCAGCTCAACGCCCCAGCCCCAGCTCCCCCTCCCGGCATGGCCGGACAATGGCCCTCTAGCGCAGCAGTCCCAAGCCAGGCAGAGGCCCTGGGACTCCATACCACGCGGGGCCTAGAAAGGAGGCCAGGGAGGAACGCCGAGCGGACCAGCGCACCTCCGGCCTAGGCGCGGACTGCGCGCCGGGGCCTCTACGGGCGCCATCACTGGGAACAGGGTGTGAAGGGCGCCCGGCAGGACCATCGCCGGCAACCGGGTCCAAAGAGGCCGCGAGCCAGGCGGAGGCGACGGCGGGAAGTGCAGGCCGCAGCCTGCTCAGCTGGCCGCCCAGCGGCCGGAACCCTCAGCCGACCTCCAGCCGCTTACCTTGTGGATTCTCTTCAGAGCCATCGTGGGAGGCGGGTGGCGGTGGCCCCCGGGGCGGGGACAGGGACAGGGGAGGGACGGGGAAGGGGTGAGGGGGCGCGAGGCCGCCTAGGTTATCGCGGCTCGGCTGGAGAAGATGGAGAGTTCGGGAGCGCGGGCTCGGCAAGATGGACTGAGGGCCGCGGCCCACTCAGCTCCTGAGTCTGCCGCAGCGGTCACCGCATCACCCGGCGGCGGCCCCTTTATGCGCTGCCGTCCGAGCCGCCGCCGCTACCGCTGCCGCCGCCGTAGCTGCCTCTTCCCTCTAATCTCAGCGCAGCCTCCTCAGCCGCCGCGGATCCCTCCGCCGGGGAGCAAGAGCCCAGGCCTCGGGCTCGGCCGGCTCCACTGGATCGGACAACCAGAGCGGCTGCCTGCTGCAGGTGAACGGAGGGACGCGCGGGCGGACGGGCGGGCGGCGCCGCCGGGGTGGGGCCGCCGGAG
>NC_043705.1:29819008-29865038 GCF_006229205.1 Suricata suricatta | reverse complement strand
CAACCAGAGCGGCTGCCTGCTGCAGGTGAACGGAGGGACGCGCGGGCGGACGGGCGGGCGGCGCCGCCGGGGTGGGGCCGCCGGAGCGCGGGGTGGGCCCAGGCCGAGAGGCAGGTCGGGAGGCGCGGGGATTGGCGGGCTATGGGAGGGAGGGCCGGACCGCGCCGGCGGCGGAGGGATACGGGCCGCCCCTGTGAGTATCTTATGCGCCGTCGCCTTCGCCGCCAAGGCCGCGGAGAGGATGACGTCGCGAAGCGCGGGGGGGGGGGGGAATCTCGCGAGATTCATAGAGCGGGTGGTACCTTCTTGCGCGCCGCGACCCTTGAGTCTCTTTCATCAGGTACCCCGCTCTTGTGGTATCTAAGATCCATAAACGTTTAAAGGCAAATGTTTTCCAGATCACTTGATCAGCGCCATAGCATAGAATGATCCAAGAGGAGGTACTTAGGCCCACTACAATGTTCTCGAAGGAGCAAGGGACTTGGCCAAGGTCACATAGCTTTACATAGTCAAAGCCTTGACTTCCCTGAAGTGGAGACTCTTGTCAGAGCGCTTTCTGGAAGACTTCTAACAGCCAGGGCATCTGCTGGGAATGTGTTTCTATAAGCATGCCTCGGGCAGCTCTGAGATGGCCTTTTTGACCAGGTCCCCAAGAGGATGACAACTTGAATGTCTATTAGCCATAGACATGTCGCTTGTAGGAGAGAAACCCACACGTTCTGCTTGGTGAATTGTTACAAACAAGCACTGCACCAATCACCTCAGGAAAAAACAAACGAAAGAACCAAAAAACGAGCAGTGTGTGCTCCCGTAGTTAAAACCAACCTTGTGGTTCAGGTCACCATTAGCAGCAAGCCTAGAAGATCTATTCTGGAGTTGCTTTTTAGGAGGTAGAGGCAAAAGCTAATTCAAAGAACAACTACTCTTGTGTTGAGTCCTATGCCATGGCCAGTGAGATATAAGACCAGGCCTAGGCTTGGAGGTACTTCCTATCTGGCTGGAAGGAGGGGGGAAGCACACAAGAGAATGTTAAGGATTATTTCCCTGGGGAGTGATGGCAACATTCTCACATCCATCCCGAGGTTCTCGGATTCTAAACTGTGTTCTTTTCTCTATCTTGAAGGGACGTTGGAGATCATCAATTCTGACCTGCATTTAGAGAGGAGAAACTGAAGCTTCAAAGTGAAAGATCCTGCAAAACGTTACCCAGTAGCTCAAGTGGCAAAATTTATACTGCCTCACCTACTGAGTAAAGGTTGGGCCAATGGAACCTCCATGGACCCAGAAAATCAGAGGGGAAACTGCATCCAGTCATCCAGGGTGGTTGTATTTGAGGTTGGAGGTGAAGAGGAATATTCTACAGTCCCATATCTTTTCTTTTTTCTTTTTTAATTTTTATTTTAAGACTGTGAGAGAGAGCAGCAACCTCCCTGCTCAGTGAGGAGCCTGACTCAGGGCTCAGTTCCACAACCCTGGGATCATGCCCTGAGCCGTAATCAAATGTTTGACACTCAAATGACTGAGCTACCCAAGCGCCCCTCCAACCCAAATCTTTTCTTCCTAAGAACTGTGATGGGAGAGGTACAAAAGTGCCCATTGTTCAGATTAAAAAATTTTTCCTTCAACCATTAAGTTTTTTTGTATTAGAAAAACAATAGGTAAATGGTTGCAAGAAATACAGACAAGAAAAAAGAAGGAAATAAAAGTCAACCATACTGGACAACCTAGGTGGCTCAGTTGGTTAAGTGTTGTGCTCTTGATTTTGACTCAGGTCATGATCTCCTGATTCGTGGGATCAAGCCCCATGTCTTGCTCCTCAATGACAACAGAAAATCTGCTTGGGAGATTCTCTCTCCTCTTTCTGCTCCCCCCTCACTTGAGCACACACTCTCTCAAAACAAACGAATGAACTTAAAAAGAAGAAGAAGAAGAAGAAGAAGAACCACCAGCAGCAGCACTGATCCTGGTGGGGGAATCCTCAGTCTCAGGGATCAGTACACCATCAATCTGAGGTACCAAAAAAAAAAAAAAAAGTCAACCATACTCTAATCATTTAATGATTGCCATTTGGTTTATTCCTTCCAGCCTTTTCCCCTTACATATAAATACATATTTTTCTTTGAAAAAAGTAGAATCATGCCATAATACCTTTTGGTAATCTACTCTTGGTAAAAAAAAAATTAAAAATGTATATTTAAGGTCTACAACATGATGGATTGAAATACATAAAGTGAAATGATTATTACTGTCAAGGTAATGAACATATTCAGAGGCACCTGGGAGGTTCAGTCAGTAAGCATCCATCTTCAGCTCAGGTCATGATCTTGCAGTTCAGGACTTTGCGCCATGCTAGGCTCTGTGCTGACTGCTCAGAGCCTGGAGCCTGCTTCAGATTCTGTGTCTCCCTCTCTCTCTGCTCCTCTCCTGTTCTTTGTCTTTCTCTCAAAAATAAATAAAACATTAAAAAAAATTTTAGGGGCACCTGGGTGGCTCAGTCGATTGAGCATCTGACTTAAGCTCAGGACATGATATCATGGTTTGTAAGTTCAAGCCCCAAATCGTCTCTGTGCTGACAGCTCAGAGCCTGAACAGCCTGCTTCAGATTCTGTATCTCATTCTCTCTCTGCCATTCCCCCACTTGTGCTCTGTCTTTTTCTGTCTCTCAAAAAAAAATTTTTAAAGATAATGAACATATCCATTCCCTTGCTTTTTGTTTTAATGGTGAGAGCTCCTAAGATCTTTGACAATCTACTTTTATTCATTTTTTCAAAATAAATAAATAAATAATTTATAAAAAATAAACAATAGTGAATTTTCTTGTGTCAATACACATTTCTACCATATTTTGATGGATATGTATTCTATCATATAAACAGACCATATTTATTTAACTGGTCATATTTGGGGGAATATTGCTTCCAGAGTTATTTCCAATCTTACTATTAAAAATATTCTGATAGTGGATGTCCTGCAGTTAATCTTTGTGTAATTCTAAGAGTGTGTCTTTAGAATAAACTTATAGAAATGAAATTGCATCAAAGAGTTATAAGATTTTTGCAAGTATGTTCATGAAGAGCATGTTTACAACTTTTTTGTGTAGTACCTTTTTTTTTAACATTTATTTATTTTTGAGAGACAGAGAGAGACACAGTGTGAACAGGGGAGGGACAGAGAGAAAGGGAGACACAGAATCCGAAGCAGCCTCCAAGCTCTGAGCTAACAATCAGCACAGTGCCTGATGTGGGGCTCGAACCCACAAAATGTGAGATCATGACCTGAGCTGAAGTCAGATACTTAACCAACTGAGCCACCCAGGCGCCCCAATATTTGTTTATTTTTTTGAGAGAGAGAGACAGAGTGTGAGCAGGGGAGGGGCAGAGCAAGGGAGACACAGAATCTGAAGCAGGCTCCAGGCCTCAAGCTGATAGCACAGAGCCCAGTAGGAGGCTTGAACTCATAAGCCGTGAGATCATGACCCAAGCTAAAGTCAGGCATTTAACCGACTGAGACACCCTTTGACCAAAGTTTATTTTCAAATACCTTGAAATTTATCAATCATCAGAGAAATGCAAATTAAAATCATAATGAGATACCATTTCACACCCACTGGAATGGCTAAATTCAAGAACACTGATTACAATAGGTTGTGGAAACGAAGTACAGCACTTGGAACTTTGATACGTTGCAGGTAAAAGTGTAAAATGATACAACCAGTTTTGAGCTCTCAGCATGGATCCACTGTGCTAGTAAAGTCTGTGAGCCCGAGCTTAAGCTCGGCGAACTTAAGCCCGTAATAATAAATGCCCTTTGCTTTTGCATGCATGAAAACAAAAACAGTTTTGAGAACTCTTTGATAATTTCTTATAAAATTAAATATACATATATCATATGACCTAGCAATTCTACTCTTAGGTATATACTGAAGAGAAATGAAAACATATATCCACAAAAAGAGTTGTACAAAATTTGTTCATAACAGCCTTATTCATATATAGCCCAAAAGTGGAGACAGCCCCAATGTCCAACAATAGGAGAATGGGTTAACAAATTATGACATTTATGCAATGGAATTCTACAACAACAACAAAAAGGTGAACTACTGACACACTCAACAACATGAATGAATCTCAAAATGATTACATTAAACAAAAGAAGAAAGATACAAAAGAGTGTGAACTGTACAATTTTATTTATAGAACTCCAGAAACAGATTAAACTAATTTTTGATATTTGAAGTAAAAAAAGTGGTTGCCATTATTGGAGAAGTGATTTATCAAGAAAAGGATCAAAGAAATTTTCTGAGATAATGGAAATGTTCTATATATTGCTTTAGGTGGAGGTCACACACACACTCACAGATATACACATAACTATCAGAACCTATGGAACTGAACATTAAAGATCTGTGCATTTTATTATTTGTAAATTGTGTATATATCTACGTATACACATATATATTATAATACAAAATTGAATTTTTTAAAGAGTATGCAGATTTTTTTTAAAGTTTATTTTGAGAGAGAGAGAGCTCGGGAAGGGCAGAGAGAGAGGAAGAGAATCCCAGGCAGGCCTCGCACCATCAGTACAGAGCTGGATGCGGCGGCTCGAACCCACGAATGTGAGATCTGACCTGAGCCGAAGTCAGAGGCTTAACCGACTGAGCCACCCAGGTGCCCCTCAAGTTTATTTATTTTGAGACAGAGAGAGAGTGCACACTAACAGGAGAGGGGCAGAGAGTGAGAGAAAGAGAGAATCCCAAGTAGGCTCCACACTGTCAGTGCAGATCCTGGCATGGGGCTCAATCTTACAAACGAGGAGGTCATGACCTGAGCCAAGATCAAGAGTAAGAGTCTCAATTGACTGAGCCACCCAGGCACCCCTAGATCTTCTTATAGAACACATTTCTCCTTGGAGTGATTTTTCCTCCCAGTCACCCCACATGAATCTTAGAGCCCTCAGTTTACCTTCTATTATCCTACTGAAATTGTGAGCACACTGCATTTGATCTCCTTTCTTGGTTGTTAACCCAATAGTCCAAGCGTTAATTATAGTATTTAAAGGTTTCCCTTGGCAAAGGATTCCCAGAGATGATAGCTGTCCTCTGAGTAAAGAGTACAGCCCAACCAATTTGGGAACTCTCTACAGGCGAGTTCATTGTGTCTTATTAGAATGTCTGAGGAAGGAGTACTAGGTAAACAGTTGATTTTATAGCTGCATCAGTATAATCCCTTTTGGTGATATTTTCTAAGGTGTACTTTTAAAACAAGAATGTCTCCCACACATTCCAAACTCTAAGATAGCACCACCATTCAAGGCTATTAGAGATTGTCTGTTAGATACGAATCTATTTCCTTGGAAAACTAGGCTTTGTGCATTTGAAGTAGCTCATTTTTTGAAGGTCAAAAATCAGAATAGTGATCTACCAAAGAAATTGTACTAGATTTTACATTCTTTTTGTACAGCCACTCTCTCTTGTTATATATGTTTTCGGGTGTCTTTTGCTACCAGTATTTGTTCTGTTGTTGAGGTCTGGTCCCATATCCATTGCCTACTTCATGAGAACTAACTAACCAAAGAAACAACACTAGCTTTGCCACCTGCCTCCTCTAATGCTTTCTTATGTTTGTCGGCAGCTTAGTTTTAGCCTGAAAGTCATCTTTCAGGAAGCTTTTCTGACCAGTCACTCCAGACTAGGTTAGGTGCCCTTAGATTAGACTCCTACCATCAGAGATTGATCACACTTTATTGTAATTGTTGGACAACTGTCTCATTCAATAGACTGTCAGTTTCTGGAGAGCAGAGATATTGTCTCTTTTGTTCCTCTTTTAATCCCCAGTGCCTGGTATATCAAAGACACTTGTCGAATGAATTCATGAATGACCGGTTGAATAATGAGCAGCTCCAGAAAACATGCTTTATACTCACATGTCGTTGGACAAGACAGCCACTTCTTTAACCAAACAAGCAAACAAACAAAAACTTTCCGTGGTATTCCAATATTTTATGTCACAGAACTACAGTCTAATCTATGTGCAGAGAGGTTTAAAATCTCTAGTAGGAAACAGAAATACTGTCCCTATTCTATCCTTGGAGAAGATATCATTATGCAAATGTGGACTTCCTCAGGGTGAAATAGTCTGAAAAAAGGAGTTGGTTATGCATACTTGTGCTTCTTCCTTTGGTGAGGTCAGTGGTGCTGAGAGGTAGTGTGATACAGTGACATGGTGATTTAGAACCAGGGCTTTGCCATCAGTGGGTTCAAGGCCTAATCTGTTATTTATTCATTGTGTGCAGTTTGCATGAGTTACTTGACCTCTTGAAACTTGGCTTTTCTCTTCAGTAAAATGGGGGTAATATTAACATCTTCATGGGGTTATGATATTAAATAATAAAATGTATATATAAAGATCCTGGCCTGAAGGAAGTAGCCTATGAATCAAGTAGCCTATGATGATGGTGATATCATTTTCCTGAGAAGAGCAGTATCAGAAAAGACTGGTCTCAGCCCACCTTTTCCCTGAGGGAAGTCTACAAGTTCAGTCCCTGTGAAACTGGGATTGGTATCCTGCTTTGGGTTCCCAGAGCCCTCAACCACTGCTCTTTCCTGTGGACCAACAACAAAGGGATGAGGGTACATCAATAAAGAGTGGATCCCTTCCTGCAGGCTCAGGCCACCCTCTAATCGGGGGAATTCTTGGGGCCTTTTCAGCCTGGAAGACAAACAACCTGGCCATTTAATTTAAAGACAGTCTCCCAAACTCCCTCTGTGTCCTGGAAAGGAGGTGGGAAGATAAGGAACACTTGACTGGAAGGCTGTGCATATATAAGCTGTCCACCGAATCTCTTAGTACTGGCAGACATCTTGTATATTCTATTAGTATTATTGGCATATGCAAAGGGAAAGATTAAGCAATTTTAAAATGTGACTCTGTTAGTTTTTAAGCCTACTTTGTAAATAAAATATTTAAGTATAAAAGTGGCTTACATAGCAAAGGATGTGGATAGGTCATATATTTATCATGTATGTGGGTTGGGTGGTGAGGGGGTGATTGTAAAGATAAGAACAGAAATGGACTCAGAGTTCCAGAGGAGTATGGGATCCTTGGGGAGAAAGACAGGGGGATTGTCCTGGAGGGGGAATGGGAGGGTCTAAGAACAATGAAGCAGAGGCGCCTGGGTGGCTCAGTTGGTTAAGCATCTGACTTCAGCTCAGGTCATGATCTCAGTTTGTGAGTTTGGGCCCCGCATCAGGCTCTGTGCTGACAGCTCAGAGTCTGGAGCCTGCTTCAGATTCTGTGTCTCCCTCTAACTCTCTGCCCCTCCCCGATCATGCTGTCTCTCTGTCTCTCAAAAATAAATAAATGGTAAAAAAAAAAAAAAAAGGAACAATGAAGCAGAAAAGGTGGCAATTTAAGTCCCAATTTCTGAGGACCTGGTTCTCAGAGTCTATAACTTAAAAGGGTCCAGCATCTTCCCTGCTCGGAAGCATACAAGAATGCAGAATTTAAAATCTAAAGGCTTGGGGCACCTCGGTGGCTCAGTCGGTTAAGCGGCCGGCTTCAGCTCAGGTCATGATCTCACCATTCGTGGGTTCGGTTCAAGCCCCGCGTCAGGCTCTGTGCTGACAGCTAGCTCAGAGCCTGGAGCCTGCTTCAGGTTCTGTGCCTCTCTCTCTGACCCTCCCCTGCTCAAACTGTCTCTCTCTGTCTCTTGAAAATAAATAAAAAACATTAAAAAAATACATAAAATCCAAAGGCTTTAGCAGCAAAAGAACAAAACAAAACAGTATAGTCTAACCCTATTTATGTTTACAATAATGTACAGAGATGACACAATATAAATGATATATGTGGTATATGCAGAAAATAACACCTGTATTTGGTGGTTATCTGAGAGGGGACTATGAAGGACTTTTGCTTTCTTTTAAAAAAATTTTTTTTTTAATTTTTGAGAGGAAGAGAGAGACAGTGCAAGCAGGGGAGGTCAGAGAGAGAGGGAGACACAGAATCTGAAGACAGGCTCCAGGCTCTGAGCTAGCTGTCAGCATAGAACCCGATGCAGGGTTCGAACCCACAAACCATGAGATCATGACCTGAGCCGAAGGCGGGCGCTTAACCGACTGAGCCACCCAGGCGCCCCTTAAAAAATATTTAATCTTTATTTATTCTTGAGAGAGAGAGAGACAGAGTGCGAGTGGGGGAGGAACAGAGAGAGAAGGAGACGTAGAATTTGAAGCAGGCTCCAGGCTCCAAGCTGTCAGCACAGAGCCTGAAGCTAGGCTCAAACACACAAACCACAAGATCATGACCTGAGCCAAAGTTGGACACTTAACCAACTGAGCCACTCAGGCACCCAAAAGACTTTTGCTTTGTAAGCTATACATTTCTGAAATATCAATGTTTCATTGAGCATGTATTATTTTTTCATGAAGTAAAAAAGTTAGAGTTTTAAAATCTAATAACATGTAAAAGCAGAAACTTCCAGGGGTGCCTGGGTGGCTCAGTCGGTTAAACGTCCAATTTCAGGTCATGATCTCACAGTTTGTGGGTTCGAGCCCCATGTCAGGCTCTGTGTGGACAGCTAGTTCAGAGCCTGGAGCCTGCTTCCGATTCTGTATCTCCCTCTCTCTCTGATCCTCCCCTGATCGCACTGTCTCTGTCTTCTCTCAAAAATAAATAAAACATTAAAAATTAAAAACAAACAAACAACAAAAAAAACTTGCATACAACCTAACTAGTCACCAATTGAGAAAGGCTAATTAGAGCACTGATTACAGATTCATACTATGGAATACCATACCACCATGAAAAGCATGAGTTAGGTCCTATGTCCCACCATGGAAGAAATGTCACAATATTGTTGAGTTAAAAAAAAAAAACTGCAGTGAAATGTATAACGATGTATACATATAAAAAAGTCATGGAGCTGTACATTTGTGATTTGCACAATTTAAAAAAAGTTTATTTACTTATTCTGAGACAGAGAGAGAGAGAGAGCATGAAATGGGGAAGGACAGAGAGAGAGGGAGAGAAAGGATCCCAAGCTGGCTCCTCACTGTCAGCACAAAGCCTGCCCAACATGGGACCTGAACCCATGAACTGTGAGATTATGACCTGAGCCTGAATCAAAAGAGAGAAGCTCAACCAACTGATCCTTCCAGATGCCCCAAGATTTGCATAGTTTGTTATACCACAACTAAAGTGTTTTTTTTAAATGTTCATAAAATTCTGATTGTGTGTGTCTGTGTTTGTATCTGTGTATATATGTGTTTGAATATGCATAGAAGAAGACCTAGACAGGAGTGACTTTTGCAGTCCAAAGAGCACTTGACTCTTGACCTAGGGGGTCATGAGTTAGAGCCCCACATTGGGTGTGAGGATTACTTAATAAGCAAATAAACTTAAAAAGGAAAAAGATCTAGACAGATGAAGACCAAATTTTTAACAGCGATTACTTAGTTATTCCTGGGAAATTGCATGGGGAAAGTGAGGGAAGGTTCTTTTACTTTTTGCTTTACATTATTTACATTGAAAATAATAAGCATGGGGGCACCTGGGTGGCTCAGTCAGTTGAGCACCCGACTTCAGCTCAGGTCATAATTTCACGGTTTGTGGGTTCAAGCCTCGCGTCAGGCTCTGTGCTAATAGTTAGCTCAGAGCCTGGAGCCTGTCTTCAGATTCTGTGTCTCCCTCTCTCTCTGAACCTCCCCTGCTCTCTCTCTCTCTCTCTCTCAAAAATAAATAAAACATTTAAAAATTTTTTAATTAAAAAAATAATAAGCATGATTTGCTTTTGTTATTAAAAGCAACAACAAAAAAAGGTGGGGTGCCTGAGTGGTTCAGTTGGTTAAGCATTTCACTTTGGCTCAGGTCATGGTGTCATAGTTCACGAGTTCAAGTTCCATGTCAAGCTCTGCACTGGGATTCTCTCCCCACCCCCCCTTTTGGTCTCTCTCTCTCTCTCTCTCTCCCAAAATCAATAAACTTAAAAAAATTTTTAATTAAAAAGTAACAACAACAAAGGAAATAGAAAAAAACTGTCTTCTTTGGGATTTCCTAAATAACCCCATTGATTTCAAGGGCATTCTGCAGCCTTCCCTTCCTCTCTGCCGGTAAAGAACATGAAATGAGAACATACGAAAGGTTTCAGGCCAGTTATCCCCACTCTAGATGATGGTGGTGCTGATTTCCCTCCAATTTACATTAAGGAAATGGAACTTTTTGGTTGAAATCCATCTGTTTAAACAAGAAATCAGATAAAACTTTAAGGCTATGGTCTCCCAACCTTGTCACAGTAGCACTCCTCTGGGGAAAGAATTGGGATTTGACGGTGAAGCTCCTCGTGAACGTTATCACTTTTTAAACGTCTATTTTTACCGATGCCCTAGAAGCATTCCTTTGGAAAGATTCTTGTTCCAATAAAAGTAAGCCATTGGACACCAGGCACGGAGGACCTGATAGGCGAGAATAGCTTTTGAGAAGCGTCAGTGGCAAGGGAGAAAGCCCTCTTAGAGCCAGGCTCCTCCTTGTCTTTGGCTCCGTCTGGGGTCGCCTCCAGGGCAGCCTCAGCCCTCGGGAGGGGTGGGGCGGGCGACCAAACCAAACAGCGTCCTTTCCCTGCAGTCAGGCCCATGTGCAATCCAAGAGCCACACGGATTTAGAGGGATGCTTGGGCCCAAAGGAAGCTTAAAAACCAAAGGATTGAGCAGAAAATAGGGCAGAGAAAGGGATCCCACCCTGATAAGTTTTCTCTTCCAGAATAACAGTAGTGGCTGTCGGATAACCTACCTCCATCATTAGGGAGTTAAAGAGGGGGTGCCTCACTAGCTTTTCCTCCCCCCCATGAAAATATCTCTTATATTTTTTATAATGAAAGTAACATATGTTTGCTGTAAATGAGTCAAATAATACAGAAACCTATAGGCTGAAATTTAAAGCCCCCTTCCCCAATTCTACCTTCTCAGGAATAACCACTGCAACAAATGGTGTGTTTCTGTCTCAACATTTTTTTACAAAATTTTTTAATGTTTATTTATTTTTGAGAGACAGAGAGAGACAGAGCACGAAGAGGGGAGGGGCAGAGAAAAAGAGAGACACAAATTCTGAAGCAGGCTCCAGGCTCTAGGCTCTGAGCTGTCAGGACAGAGCCTGAAACGGGGCTCAAACCTACAAACTGTGAGATCATGACCTGAGCCAAAGTTGGACACTTAACTAACTGAGCCACCCAGACACTCCTAGAATATCAGCATTTTGAAATCTCTAATGAGTTAATTGATTGAGATACGGAGCATAAATGGATGCTTATATTTTAGAGGCAACCAGACAGTATGTGCCTTCTGATAGAAGTATACCACACCAACTATGAAGTAGTCTTTTTTAAATTTTTTTAACATTTATTTATTTTTGAGAGACAGAGAGAGACAGATCATGAGCAGGGGAGGGGCAGAGAGAGAGGGACACACAGAATTGGAAGCAGGCTCCAGGCTCTGAGCTAGCTGTCAGCACAGAGCCTGATGCAGGGCTCGAACCCACAAACCATGAAATCATGACCTGAGCCGAAGTCGGACACTTAACCGACTGAGCCACCCAGGCGCCCCAGAAGTAGTCTTTTTAATAAGACTTTATTTTTAAGTAATCTTTACACCCAATGTGGGGCTTGAACCTACAAGAAAAGAAAACATACTTAAAGAGAAAAGCCAGTCAAAAAGGACCACATGTTGTATGATTCTATTTGTATAAAATGTCAGAATCAGCAATTCCAAAGAGGCATAAAGCAGATATGAGGAAGTGGGAGAATTGGGGAGTCATGGCTAAGAGGAAGGCTTTACTTTTGGGGGGATAAAAGTGTAAAATTTATTGTGCTGATGGATATACAGTTCTGCAAATATAAGTATATGTTGTATTCCTTAAATGGGCGAATTGTATGGCATGTGGTTACATGTTAATAAAACTTTAAAATATTTTTTAAAAATGTTTTTAAGTTTATTTATTTTGAGAGAAAGAGAAAGAGGCAGAAAGAAGGGGAGAGAGAAATCCCAAGCAGGCCTCGTGCTGACAGCACAGAGCCAGACATGGGGATCAAACTTGAGGTTACCTGTTTGCCGATACTTCCAATAATATGTTGGTCTTTAGCAATCCTTTTCTTCTTTTTTTTAAAGTTTATTTATTTATTTTGAGAGAGCATGGATAGGGGAGAGGCAGAGAGAGAAAGAGAAACCCAAACAATTTCTGTGCTAACAGACACGGGGCTCAAACTCACGAAACTGTGATCTGAGCCAAAATCAAGAGTTGTAGTCTTAACTGAGTCACCCAGGTGCCCCTCCTCTTTTTCTTTTTTTAAGGTTTTTTGCCATGTAACATATACACCATCAAATTTCCTCATTTCAAGTGTACAAATCAATGATTTTAAGTATACTTCTAGAATTGTGCAAACATCACCACAAACCAATTTTATTTTTACTTTTTTAAATTTTATTTTTGAGAGACAGAGAGAGACAGCACAAGCAGGGAGGGTCAGAGAGAGAGGGAGACACAGAATCCGAAATAGGCTCCAGGCTCTGAGCTAGCTGTCAGCACAGAGCCCGTTGCGGGGCTCAAACCCACAAACTGTGAGATCATGACCTGAGCCAAAGCCAGACGCTTAACCAACTGAGTCACTCAGGCGCTCCTAACCACAAACTCATTTTAGAATAGTTATATCATCCCATTTCCAGTCACTCCTTACTCTCACTCCCAGCCCTAGGTAACCATGAATCTACTTCCTGTCTCTACAGATTAGCCTTTTCTGGATGTTTCATATGGATAGAATCATAACATGTGTTCTTTTGTTTCTGTTTTCTTTCACTGAACACATGTTTGAAGTTCATCTATGTTATACTATGTACAGTATTTTGTTCCTTTTTATTGGTAAACAGTATTCCATTGTGTGGCTATACCACATTTTGTTTATGCATTCATCAGTTGATTAATAAACAACACAAATGCTGTTTGCACTTTTTGGCTATTGTGAATACATTGCTGTGAACATTCACATGCCAAGACTGTGTGGACCTACATTTTCATTTCTCCTGGGTGGATTGCTAGAGGTAGATTTGCTGTGTCCTATGAAAATTCTATGCTTAACATTTTGAGAAACTAACCAACTGTTTTCCAAAGCAGCAGTACCATTTTATATTCCTACTCGAAATGTATGAGGATTCTAGTTTCTTCATTTTGAAACCAATACATATTATCATATAATTTAAAAATTATTATTATTATTATTATTATTATTATAGGGATGCCTGGCTGGCTCAGTCAGTAGAGCATGCTCCTCTTTTTTTTTAATTTTTAAATGTTTTATTTATTTTTGAGAAAGAGAGAGCATGAGCAGGAGAGGGTCAGAGAGAGGAGGAGACACAGAATCCAAAGACATGCTCCAGGCTCTGAGCTAGCTGTCAGCTCAGAGCCCAACGTGGGCCCGAACCGAACCCAGGAACCATGAGATCATGATCTGAGCCGAAGCCGGACCCTCAACCGACTGAGCCACCCAGGTGCTTCAGCCTCTTTTTATTTTTAAGTTTGTTTATTTATTTATGTTGAGAGAGAGAGAGAGCATGAGCATGTAAGTGAGGGAGTGGCAGAAACAGAGAGTGAGAGAAGGAGGGAGAGAGAGAGAATCCCAAGCAGGTTCTGAGCTGCATGCAGAGCCAGACATGGGCTTGATCATGACCTGAGATGAGATCAAGAGTTGGACACTTAACTGACTGAGACAGCCAAGCACCCTGAGCATGCTACTCTTTTTTTTTTTAATTTTTTTAATGTTTATTCATTTTTGGGAGAGAGAAACAGCATGAGCAGGGAAGGGGCAGAGAGAGAGGGAGACACACAATCCTAAGCAGGCTATAGGATTTGAGCTGTCACCATACAGCCTGACTCGAGGCTTGAACTCACAAACCATGAGATCATTACCTGAGCCAAAGTCAGACACTCAACCGGCTGAGCCACTCAGGTGCCCCCTGAGCATGCTACTCTTAATCTCAGGGTCATAAGTTCAAGCTCCACGTTGGGTGTGGAGCCTACTTCAAAAAAATATATATTACATATTATTATTATTATAGTCATCCTAGTAGGCGGTATCTCATGTGGTTTTAATGTACATTTCCCTGATGGTTAATAATGTTGAACGTCTTTTCATGTGCCTATTGGGTATTTGTGTATCTTCTTTGGGGAAATACCTATTCAAGTCCTTCACTCATTTTTAAAATTATATATTTGACTTTAATCTTTTTACTTTTTGCTAGGCTGTGAGGTAAAAATTGTTTTCATTTACATTTATTTAATTACCATTAAATAAATGGTAATTTATTTTCACATTTAAAAAAATTTTTTTAGTTTATTTATTTTTGAGAGAGAGAGAGAGAGAGACAGAACATGAGTGGGGCAGGAGCAGAGAGAGAGGGAGACACAGAATCCAAAGCAGGCTCCAGGCTCTAAGCTGTCAGCACAGAGCCCAACGCGGGGCTCAAACCCACGAACCGTGAGATCATGACCTGAGCTTAAGTCAGAAGCTCAAATGACTGAGTCACCCAGGTGCCCCTTCACAATTTTTTTTAAGTAGGCTTCATACCCAGCATGGAACCCAACGCAGGGCTTGAATTGATAACCCTAAGCTTGAGACCTGAGCTGAGATCAATTCAGATGCTTAACCAACTGAATCCACCCTAGCGCCCCAACTTTTCACATATTTATTGGCCAATTGCATTTTTTTATTTGTGAAGCTTCAGAGCTTAGAAGAGCACCTTTTACATGAAAACATATTTATTCTTTTTTTACACCTTAAATATTTTTCCCCCAATTTTTCATTTGACCACAGTAACTATGCACGCCATCGTCATATGCATAACAGTATTTGGTCCTAAGCTTTAGGACCAAATACTGAATAAACCCCTGAAAAGAGACACAAAGATAATAAAGCTTTGACCCCCAACTCATCCTCCATCTCTTCTAACAATGAGAACCTGAATAATCTCATTTATTGAACACTCACCATGTATTCCAGACACTTTGCTTCAGTACCTTATGTAGATCATTATCTCTGTACTGTTATGTTCCTCATGTTACAGATGAGGAAACGATGCCAGGGGACTTTTAGTAACATGCCCAAGGTCACAGAGCTAGGGAGTTGTGTGGCTGGGATTAGACCTGGGTCTATCTGACTTCAGAGACTGTGCTTTTGCCTACTGACCTACATTTCTGCATTTTTGTAATCAGTGCTTCCTGTTGGCTTCAGGTGTGCTTTTTTTTATGTTTTATTTATTTTTGATATTGAGAGAGACAGGCATGAGAGGGGGAGGGGCAGAGAGAGAAGGAGACACAGAACCGGAAGCAGGCTCCAGGCTCTGAGCTAGCTGTCAGCACAGAGCCTGACGCGGGGTTCGAACCCACGAATGTGAAATCTGATCTGAGCCAAAGTCGGATGCTTAACCGACTGAGCCACCCAGGCGCCCCACTTCAGGTGTGCTTGAGAAGGAGGGCCAAAACACACAGGCTGGGAAAATCCACCCAGTGAATATTTAACATTAGGAAATAGTGTGGAGATTCTGAATCCTACTACCCCACCGAAACTGAGGGTGATCTTTTCAAGAGTGTCTCAGTTTTCTGTCATCCTTTCAACAAATAGTTCTTGAGCATTTAGCACCCCCTGAACTATGCCTGGCACATATCAGGTGATGGATCAATAAGTATTTGTTCCATGAATGAATAAATAATTGAGTGAATGAATGGGTATCTACTGTGTTCCGAGCCTCCTGCCTGAGTCTTGGGATACAGGACTAACCTAAAGATGCTCATGGTTAAGTGAGACCATAATACATGGGAAATTATAATCCTGGGGGCGCCTAGGTGACTCAGTCAGTTGGGCATCTGACTTTGCCTCAGGTCATGAATTCAAGCCCTGCATTGGGCTCTGTGCTGACAGCTCAGAACCTGAAGCCTGTTTCGAATTCTGTCTCTCCCTCCCTCTGTGACCCTCCCCAACTCAGGCACCAGTGCTCAATCTCTCTCTCTCTCTCTCTCTCACAAAAATAAATAAACATTTAAAAAATTATAATCCTGGGGTGCCTGGGTGGCTCAGTGGATGAAGCGTCTGACTCATAATTTCAGCTCAGATCAAAATTTCACAGTTTGTGAGACTGAGACCCCCATGGGGCTCTGCACTGACATAGCGAGCCTGCTTGGGATTTTCTGTCTCTCTCTCTGCCCCTCCCTCTCTCTTTCTCTCTCAAAGTAAGTAAATAAACAAACAAAAAAGAATTAATAATTCTGTGGGATAAACTCTAGAGCAACAAGAAAAATAACAATCATTTTTGCTGAAGCCCGACTCTAAGCTTTTCTCATTTAAATCCTCCCAAATATTCTACAAAGTGAATATTATTTATATTTTACAAGTGAATAGTCAGTTTCCTGATGAAGAAACTAAGGCTTTAGAAGGGATAGGCCCAGGGAGTTCTGTGGCACAATGGAGGAGTCCTAATCCAGCTTGTGGGTTTCAGAGGTGTCTTGGAAAGGATGAGGTCGAATCGGAAACCTAAATTAGAGGTAATAGGTAACCTGGCCTGGGGGAAGTGAGGCTGCTTTTGCAGGCAGAGGAAGAGCATACACAAAGGCCTGTGAGTCCCAGGGCCGGCATGTGTTCTGTGCCAGGTCTTCATCATCTTGTACACCAGCCTGCAACCAAACTGTCCTTTGGGAGTACCAGGTCTGTCCAAATACTGCGAGGCTCCTAGTCATGGGTGGCTGGATGGAGGCCTGTCACCCTCACAGGGTGGCCAAAGCCAGATTAGTGTGGCCAGCTGCTGACACTAAAGCCAGACAGGAAGTCAAGCACGTGTGTATGTGTGTGGCGTGCCCTTGGCGAACCACACCGTCCTCCAAAGGTAACACTTAACACTGCTGTTGGGAGGGAAACAAACTCTCTCTTGGAGTCCAATCTCAACCCTTCCTATAACCAGTTCAGCTCATTCACTTGAGTTCTGTAGTGAGGAGAGGTCATTTTTAAGGCCCTGCATAGCTTTTGCTTTTTCTCCCTGGTTGTAGGCACAGTCTGTCAAATTGTGGGGGAGAGAAGGAGGCATGGGGGCCGGGGGGGACCTACCACTTCTTCTGGGCCACACCTATCTCTGGAGACCCAGGTGCCGTCTGCTGGGGGATTGGAAGGGGCATTCTCACTTGGCTCAGCTTCTGAGTGTGGCTTTCTTGCCTATTTCTACCGAGATCTTTATACTTCTCCTCCAGGGGGACTATTGACCCCTTCCAGAAATGGGGACAGTAGTGTGATTGGCAAAGTTTGGGATTGGACCTCTGTTTAGGTTTTTTGTTTTTGTTTTTTTTAATTTTTAACATTTATTTATTTTTAAGAGACAGAGAGAGACAGTGTGATCAGGGGAGGGGCAGAGAGAGAGAGAGGGAGATACAGAATCCGAAGCAGGCTCCAGGCTCTGAGTTGTCAGCACAGAGCCCAACTGGGGGCTCGAACCCACGAACCATGAGATCATGACGAGCCAAAGTCGGACACCTAACCGACTGAACCACCCAGGTGCCCCTGTTTGGGTTTTAATAATCATCATAAAGGTCTTCCCAGCTAGGGCACTGGAGCCTTAGAGACTCCTAAGGGGATTTCACATTCAGGACCCTCAGGCTTCCTTTGACCCCCTCACCCCACCCTGAGGAAATCTGGGCCTTCAGAGGTGGCCAAGTAATGCATAACAGTGGCTTCTTACCACACGGTGAGATCTTCAACCCTTGGAAATAAAAATAGCTTAGCATTTGTGGAGTGCTTATTAGGC
This sequence comes from Suricata suricatta, assembly GCF_006229205.1. Lineage (NCBI taxonomy): Eukaryota > Metazoa > Chordata > Mammalia > Carnivora > Herpestidae > Suricata > Suricata suricatta. The sequence goes on along the minus strand of NC_043705.1, from coordinate 29,847,214 downwards.
ACCAAAGGCCTCACAACTATCTTGGGCAGAAGAGACTATTACAGACAAGGTAAAGAAAGCTTAGGGTCCCCAACTGCTAAAAGTGACAGGGCACCAAAAAGGCTGGGCTGGCATTGAAAGCGCAAGCTGGGACTCTGAAACCGGTGCTCTTTACCTCCAAGCAGGCTGCACTTCCAAACCTGTCCGGCTTTCCCCTCCTGCTGGTAGTTCAGCTTCCCCTGACCTCCTTGTATCAGCAGTTTTTCCCAGGCCCCTCTCTCACCTCTGGTCCACCCACTTGGAGTTTCAATACCTCCCATCATCAATCATTGTCTCACCAATTATTCAAGACCCTCTTAGGGTTACAAAGGGATTAATTCCCCAATCCCTCTTTGGCCAAGTTCCTCCTTCCCAGAGTGACCAGGTCTGGAACCATCCCAGGCAGCCCACGGAGCAGGGCTGAGGGTGAGGGACACATATTATTTTCAGAGCTCTTGCTCTACCACCTGCTGGCTCTATGGCCTTAGCCAAATCACTTAGCTCCCTTGTGCCTCATCGTCCTTATTCATAACATAAATTGGGAATAAAGATAATACTACTTCCTCAGGCTTTGGTGAAAATTAAATCACATAAAGCCTGTAAATCATTTAGCACAATGCCTAAAATTAAATGCTGAGGGAAAGCAGAATGGTTTAGGTCATCAGTTTAGCATCGCTGGCCCTAATCCCCCATTTCTCAGGGACCTATCCCCCTCCTCCTAAGGATCCCATGGGAGGCCCTAGTTGGTCGGGAACTGGGACACCATAGAGGGAAGATGGGTAGAGGAGCTAACTGACTCCATGGTTATTTTCTAGTTTCACAACCCAGGGCTCCCTAGAAATAGCTGCAAACCCCGGCTGGCTTCCTCTCCTCCTGTCCACCCCTCTCCACCTCCCAGCAGTTTTATTGCTTAACTTGGCCGCTAAAATCTGACACTAAATAGGCCCATCTGTATTTTGGCAATATAGTAAAAAATGGGTTCCCTTTGATCCAGCAAGTCTACACCTAGAAATGTGTCTTGTAAGTCTTTTTATTTTTAATATTTTATTTATTTTTGAGAGAGAGAGAGAGAGAGAGAGAGAGAGGGAGAGAGACAGAGCATGAGAGGGGGAGGATCAGAGAGAGAGGGAGACATAGAATCCAAAGACAGGCTCCAGGCTCTGAGTTGTCAGCACAGAGCCCGATGCGGGGCTTGAACCCAAGAACCGAGAGATCATGACCTGAGCCGAAGTCGGATGCTTAACCGACTGAGCCACCCAGGCGCCCCTAAAAATGTATCTTGAAATAACTAAGGAGCCTAGCAAGGATTTTGTGATAAGGATGGTCCCCTTAGTGTTATTTACAAGCAGAAACTCAGGGCGCCTAGGCGCCTCAGTCAGTTAAGCGTCCAGCTCTAGGTTTTGGCTCAGGTCATGATTCCATGGTTTGTGGGTTTGAACCTCACATCAGGCTCTGTGCGGTCAGCTGTTTAAGATTCTCTCTCTCCCTTCTCTCTGACGCTCCTCCACCCACTCTCTATCTTTCTCTCTCAAAAATAAATATCAAAAAAAAAAAAAAAAGAGCAAGAGAAGCAGAAACAAGTTCTGTTCTAATACTAGGTGATTGGCACCACACACACACGTGTTTCTCCAACACAACAGTCCGGCCACTACAAACTCTGCAGCAGAAGAAGGTATTAGTGATAGGAGCAAATGTCCAGAATATGTTTTGTCACATTTTTGAGGAAAATGATAAAATTTACTTGAAATATTTCTTTTTGTTACTTATCTGTGGTTTCTAATTTATTTGTGAATGAGCATATATTTATCCTGTAATGAGAAGGGGAAGCCCACATTCGTCAAAACTTGGTTAGAGATGAGAATTGATGGACTGGCTTTATATTTAGCCCCTGGGTGAGTTCCTGTCTCCCTGTGGCCCAGTGAATTCCAGAATAAGAAACCCCAGCAGATCTAAAAGTTCGGGTAAAAAGAAAAGCAGTGGCAAAAAAGAAGACCCAAGCACTTCTATGGTCCCTATTTTGATACTCTTTGGTGTCAGCAGTTGTGTGTTTGATGATCTGGAGTGTTGGGGACATAACCTGACAGTGCCAAGGAGGCCTGGTAGCCCCTTCTCTTTCTATGATTTGGATAACTGATGCTTTCTCATTCTCATGCAGACAGACCTCCAAGACAGGTGCCCAAGGAGCCCTCTTCTGTGGGCTGGGCCCTTTGGTGTTCTTTGGCACTCCAAAGGTCTGAGCTCCTTCCTCTAAAGGTGAAGCCCCTTCATGGTCTTTCTCCCATTTTTCACCCTCTCCATTGTCCTCTGTTCAGGTGATGAGCCAGGCTATCTGTGAAGGGGAGGGGAGGATGCTCATCTCTACTCTGGGGTACTATGAATGATAACTAGGGAAATTTAATGAGGGTAGTTCACATTTGTTGGGGAGCTTGCAGAAGGCTTAGAGGATAAGCTGGACACTAGACTTGTGCATCTTCAATAGCCTCTTGGGTAAAACTTTTTTTAAAGATTTTATTTTTAAAGTAATCTCTACGCCTAACATGGGGCTCAAACTCACAACCCCAAATCAAGAGTCCTGTCATATTTAGCACGGAACACTCTCACAGTAGCATCTGCTGCCCATCTAGGCCTCTAAGCACTGCACCACACTGCCTGTTTCCAGTCACACAATCCTGCCACAGCACTTCTCACATCTTGTCCTCATGGCTTACTCACCTCTGCCATTAGACTAGAATCCCAAGAGGGCAAAAATGACACAATTCTGTTTGTCTCATCTATTGAACATTGCCCAGACTGAGAACTGGAACACATATTAGTAAGTACTGGTGAAAGACTCAGGTGACTGAGGAGTTTAACACCCTGTGTCCCTCACCTCTATGGGATTGGCCCCATTCAGGGGAGGCTTTAGGTGACCTGAGTGGGAGGGGCGTGTGCTGAAGGACATTGGGCATAAACATCAGCTTATCAGGTTATTTACAGGGGTCTACTGTGGTCCAGATTACCCACAGAGATCCCAGATCTGGCTGGTCTGCTCATATGTGCTTGCCTCTGGTTTTCAGCATACAAGATGCCAATGGGCACATGACTCGGGACATCCATTCCCACATCTGGAAAAGCCACTGAAATAGGTGTGTAGCAATAGCCTCCAACAACCTATAAACCTGTTCTGTCTAGAGACCTGATGTGGTTCCTGGGGAGGTGGCCTCCTCAGGGCCTGGGCAGCTGTTGGGCTAAAGGGTGGGGGAAACTCCTTTTCTTTGTTCCTTCTTCATCCTCCTCTAATATTCCAGCGCAATCATTTCCCCCAGCTATTTCTGTCCCTATAACTAAGCACAGGGTGCTCAAACATATTTATAATTGTGACATATTGTTCCTTAGTCTTTCCATTTTGTTTCTGATAATGCCAGTTCTGGGCATCTTAAAACTTTGAGATCGTTGGTAAGTATTTGACAGAAGTCTTTTGAGATGGAGAGGAGAGTGAGGAGTGACAATGTGAAAAGTGTATTCAGGTCAAGGCACAGAATTCTATGATAAAACCAACAAAGGATGTGGGGGAGGAAGAGATGGGAAATGACAGGAAATGAGACTGAAAAAGACTTGTAGGCCAAGCTAAACTTTGGACTGGATCCTGAGGCCAGTCAGAAGCCATTGAAGAGTTTGGTCAGTGAGTATATTCCAGCAACACAAAGAGAAGTATTCAAATAGGTGATATGTATTGACCATTTGCTCTATTATGAAAAAGATGATTCTTGGGTGCTTCCAACAATCTTACGAGGCGGCATTACTATTTCCATCGAATCTTAAGGAAATCTGGAGCAAAGGAAGATTGTTTCCTCAAGTCAGAGCTAGGAGTTGATTCTGGAGTCTGTTTCTTTACTTAGGCTGGCAGATCTGAGAGAGGAAAGGGTTCAGGGAAGGATTCTGGAGAAGGCAGAAAGGCCAACCACACTCCAAGACTGCCTTGATGTGAGGATGTGTGAGGATGACAGCGCTCTCAAGAATGGGGCCCTGGTTTTAGACCTGCGCACCCTGAGAATCGTGCAAAAATGCAGTCTCTGGGCAAAAGCTCGGGGGCGGGGGGCGGTGTGGCGGGCGGGCAGAGCCAGCCAGCCAGTGGCCCTGTCTCCGAGGCTGACCGCTCCCAGAGCCGGACCTGTCGCCCAAGCTGTGCAGGAGCGGAAGCCGGAGCCGGAACTAGAGCCGGGCGAGTCCTCCCGGTCCTCTCAGAGAACCGAGCGCGACAGACAGGGCCGAGGATTGACGGGAACAGTGCCACCTAGCGGAGGCCGGGGCCTTGGCACCCGTGCCCCATGAGGTCACTGCCACGAGGCATGACGGGAATGGTAGAAGCCAGCGCCCAGGACCAAAGGAATAGAGGAAGGGTGGACCCAGCTGCAGTCTGGGCCCCTCTGACCTCTGTCCAGCTGGGGACTCATCGCACACCCCAGTGCGGGGCCTTCCGACTCTGCGTTCCCCGATGTGCCCATCCCCTATCTTGTACATCCTCAGGGAGCGGGCACAGCCACCGTCGCCTGGCCCTCTCAGACCCCTCAGATTCCACATCGGATCCCTTCCTCACACTCCTTCAACTTGCTTCACCAAATTTGGGGTTCTCTCCATTCCCCTGCCCTCTGGATGCTTTCCTTCCCTTATCTCACAGCCAGAGCATCACCGGGTCCTGTGGATGCTCCGGTACCACCTCCTCTCCCAAATCCAGCCGCTTCTCTGTCCCCACTGCCTCTTTCTTGATTCAGGCCAACATCCTGTGACCTGTGATCCTATGTGACCTCTAGCCCATATTTCATAATGCCTTTCTCACATGTTGAGCCACAGTCCCACCTTTATTGAAATCACTGGTGGAGCTTGTTAACCGTGTAGATCCTGGCCCACCAAATCAGACTTCCTAGAAGTGCCACTCATGTTTAACAAGAGTCCTGTGGTTGACCCACTTCTTGCAGCTTCTGAAAAATGCCAGGTCTCCGTGTCCCCTGGGCTGTACACAGGTTCCCCCTGCCTAGAGACTATACCTCCCCCATGTCCTTCTGATTGAGTTTAAAGGTCACCTCTCTCCTGCCTTCTACAAGCCCTGGCCTTACTCCTAAAACAGCAGAGGCTTTTTTTTTTTTTAAGTTTATTTATTTATTTTCGAGAGAGAAAGAGAGAGAGAACGAATGGGGGAGGGACTGAGTGAGGGAGAGAGAATCCCAAGAAGGCTCCCAAGCAGGTCAGCACAGAGCCCAGGGTGGGGCTCAGTCATGAAGTCTGAGATCATGACCTGAGCTGAAATCAAGAATCAGGCACTTAACTGACTGAGCCACCCAAGCGTCCCATAAAAAACAGCACTTATGAAGTGGACTTTTGTCTGTCTGCTCCTTTGTCTGTTCCTCCAGCCAGAACATATGCTCCAACAGCAAAGTGCTTGACACAGAGTAGGGACTCAGTAAATACTTGTTGAATATTGAACAAATGAATATCTGGGAATACTCCTGTTCAAGACAACCCTAGGACGTGGCATGATGGTGTGAGAAAGAACAACCCAGAATAAACTAGCCCTGAGGATGCAGCAGAGAGAGTGATTAGGTAGTGGGCCCTTCCGGTTCCCTTCACACTACTACCCACAGGGGTCTGGTTTAGGGGCACCCCTCCCCCCCAGCGAGCCCAAGAGAACCTGTGCCTTTATATCAGCTTTCTTTTCTGTGGCCCCATGGACCTTTCCCTCCTTGTCTGCTGGGGGTTTTGAGTCCCCCCTTTACCGTCAAGGACATCTGGGGATGGCATCTTTGTAACTGCTGGCAGCACTTTGTTTCTCTTTGTTTTTTTGGCCCATCAGAGAAATCCCAAGCCCACTCTGTACAGATGATTCACTACAGCCTCAGGAGTAAAAGCCAGAGAGGCAGCCTCACACAGCAGACCAATACAGACAGTATCTCTTCTTCTTCCTCCTCTTTACCATATATATTCATTCATTGATTCATTCATTCATTGATTCATTCCTCAAAGGTAAGGGCCTCGTCTGTACCAAGCATTGTAGTAGACGCTGAGATACAGCCATGAACCAGATGGACACGTAGGTGGTAGGGCTGCCTCCTAGTCCAAATGGCCACCAGATGTCACCAGTGCCAGCCACACAGCCTTTCACGGGTCTGAGAAAAAACAGGTTGGGATGAGGAAATGTGGATGGGTGAACCTGACCAGCTGTGCTCCGCGTCAATCACAAACAAGTTCCTCAAGTGGAAAAAACAAATTTATCTTCTTGCCCCTCCTTCACCAAAAGATACTCTTATGACTTTCTCAATAGCCCAGCTTGTCTGGGATTTGGGAACTCACAAAGTCTGTCCGGTCTGGAATTCTCTCTGTAGCCCATTCCTCACAGTGACCCCACCATGCCTCTTGTAAACCCCTTTGGTGATCACAGCTCACCACCTAATAGGCAGCCTATATTATTAGAAGACACTTCCTGATTTACAACCAAAATTAGGGGTGCCTGGGTGGCTCAGTCAGTAAAGCAGCCAACCTCAGGTCAGGGCATGATCTCATGGTTTGTGAGTTCGAATCCCGCATTGGGCTCTGTGCTGACCGCTCAGAACCTGGAGCCTGCTTCAGATTCTGTATCTCCCTCTCTCTCGGCCCCTCCCTGGTTCATGCTCTGTTTCTCTCTGTCTCTCAAAACTGAATGAATGTTAAAAAAAATGTTTAAAATGGACCAAAATTTGACACTTACTTGGATTTGTCCTAGTTCTGCCTTCTACAGTTACAAGAGGAAGGCTTTTCTGTCTCCTACAGCCCTTCAGACAATTGAAGAGATTGCTCAGGTGTCCTGAGTTCATTCATTTGTTCATCATTCATGAATACATACAGAGCATTTACCATACATTAGGCCTCAGGGCCACAGCAGAAAACAAGCAAGTGTGATGCTGCCCTCCAAGGCTTACAGACCATACGAGAAACCAACAACCAAACCGGCAGTAACAATAAAGCATGCACGAGGCCAAACAGGGAAGATCTGGACTGACACAGAGCAGGAGGCAAGGCATGGGGTCTGGGAAGTCCTCCTGGGGCGATCTCTCTGTGTTCAGGAAAGGAGAACAGCTTCAAGGCGGTTCAAATGAAGTTTTAAAGAAAATTGGGAGGGTTTTGCTCATGTCCTGAGCTTAGTCTATTGCTGGGAAATGCAGCATCATGGGGTGTCTGGGGGAGGGTTGGGGAACAGTGCAGGGGACAGGAAGAGACATTTAGGAAGTGAGAGAGAGCATGGAGTGTCTGGGACACTGACAAGGCCCACTCTTGGGGTACACAACTAAGGTGCTATGAGACAAGGGGCCCCCAAAAGAAGGAAGAGACAACTTCTAATCTTTGAACAGCTCCTAGAAACCAGCTCCTAGAAATGCTCAGCTCTGATCTGATGAGAGGTCTGGGGGATCCAAAAGGTCACCTTCCTTGATGCAGGTACTTCATTGCCATGAACACAGGCCAGGAGGCAACAGCCTTTTGATGGCAAGTCGAAGTGCACCTGAGGTCCACTAAAGCCCTTAAGGATGCTTCATTCAAACTGCTAAAAGGCCAGAATATGCCCACGTAAGGATCATGCAGCTAAGTTAATGAACCTCAGACTGAGCGTTTTCTCTTTTTTTTTTTAACTGTTTTCCATTGTTCTCTGGCTCATTTCTTTCTCAGTTTTGATTACTCAAACAATATGTGTTAATTTCAATAAACATTTCTAAATATAATAAACAAAATGAAAATCGAAAATTACCTTGTATTATTGTATTTATTGCTGCGTAACAAATTACTCCCAAACTCAGTAGCTTCAAGCAACAAACACTGATAATCTCACAGTTTCTCAGATTCAGGGATTTTGGAGTGAGTGGATTCATTGGGTGGTTCTGGCTCAGGATTTCTCATGAGATTGCAGCCAAGACGTCAGGCAAAGTGCCGTGATCTGAAGGCTTGACCAGGGCTGGGGGTTTCACTGCAAGGTTGCCAATTTGTGCACCTGACAAGATGTTGCTGGTTGTTGGTAGGAGGCCTTAAAGCTCACAACTCAGAAGTCTCCATAGCTGTGTGTCTTATGATCTGGTGACTGACTGTCCCCGGAACGGGTGATCCAGGAAAGAGAATAAAGAAGAAGCCACATTGACTTTTATGGTCTAGTTACTTCTATGCTTGGGAGGGGATTAGTCTTCACCTTTTTTTAAAAATTTTTAAAATGTTTTCCTTATTTTTGAGAGAGATAGCATGGAGCATGAGCAAGGGAGGGTCAGAGAGAGAGAGAGGGAGACATAGAATCCAAAGACAGGCTCCAAGCTCTGTGCTAGCTGTCAGCACAGAGCCTGACGTGGGGCTCGAAACTATGAGCCGCGGGATCATGACCTGAGCTGAAGTCAGACGCCCAACCAACTGAGCCACCCAGGCTCCCCTAGTCTTCACCTTTTGAAGGGAGGAATGTCAAAGCTTTGTGGATATCTTTTTAAACCTCCAGATACCCCAAAGCTCCTTCCAAAATAACCATTATGAACATTATGTTGTATTTACAACCAGGATTTTTCTCATGCAAATATACACATCTACCTTCGAAAATGAAAATGGAATCATAATATAAATATTGTGGTTTACTGCTATCTTATTTAATGTCTGACTAGGTAATAGTGCACACAATATAAAATTTAAAGTGTAAAAAAGCACAAAATGATATGCAGCTGCAAGTGAGTCTCCCTCTTTCACTTTTTCCAGCCACTCAGTTGCCCTCCCTGAAGTTCACCGCCTTCGCTATCTTCTTGCATTTTACCAATATATATGCACAGTTACCCTTTTGTTTCCACACTCACTATTCTGCAATCTGCTCTTTCAGCTCACTGTATTATCTCTCAGGCATTTCCATATCAGTACATAGGGAGCTGTCTCAATTTTTTTAGTGTTTATTTGTTTTTGAGAGAGAGAGAGAGAGAGAGAGAGAGAGCGAGCGAGCAGGGGACAGAGAGGGAGACACAGAATCTGAAGCAGGCTCCAGGCTTCAAGCTGTCCACACAGAGCACAATGCGGGGCTCAAACTCCCAAACAGTGAGATCATGACCTGAGCTGAAGTCGGATGCTTAACAGACTGAGCCACCCAGGGAGCTGCTTCAGTTTTTAAAGAGCTACAGAATATTTCACTGAATGGAGGCACCAGAGTTTACTTAATACGAACTATTTTATAAGCAGTTCTGAGACTTCCAAGTATACTCTAAGTGTCCTTCAGTGTCAGCAAAGGGAGCGCTACATTATTTGTTGCAGCTGTTCACCCTGCCGCTCCATGGGTGTACCATCATTATTTTAACTGATCCTGTGCAGTTGAAAGTTTGGGTTGTTTTCTATTGGCTCATTTTTCTCTATTTTGCTTCAAAGGACACAGCATACATCTAGTGAATCATTTGGTACCATCAGAAGCTTGAAAAATACACATAATCTTTGGCCCAGCAATCCCACATCTGAGAATCACTCCTAGTAATCAGAAAACTAAGTGCACAAAGATGCACCTCCTTTATGTTCATTGCAAAATTTCTTATAGTAGAGAAAATTTTTAAAGAACCTAGGGGCCCAATAACAGGTGACTACTTCAATCATGATTCATAATTCTGTACTATAGAATACTGGGCACACACCAAAAATTATGATGTGTTTTTATTTTTGTTGACTCACAGATATGCCTATGATATGTTCCTTAGTGAAAAAGCAGAATAGAGGGGCACCTCAGGGGCTAGGTTGCTTAAGCTTCCAATGCTTGGTTTTGGCTCTGGTCCTGAAGTCACAATTCAGAGATTAAGCCCTGCATCAGACTCTGTGCTGACATGTGGAGGCCTGCTTGGGATTCTCTCTTCCCTCTGTCTCTGCACCTACCCCACACACGTGCATGCTCTCTCTCTAAATAAATAAAGAAAAACATTAAGAAAAAAAAGAGTTGGGGTGCCTGGGTGACTCAGTCGGTTAAGCCTCCGACCTCGGCTCAGGTCAGATCTCACATTCATGGGTTCGAGCCCCGCATCAGGCTCTGTGCTGACAGCTAGCTCAGAGCCTGGAGCCCGCTTCCAGTTCTGTGTCTCCTTCTCTCTCTGCCCCGCCCCCTCTCATGCTCTATCTCTCTCTGTATCAAAAATAAATAAAACATTAAAAAAAAGAGTTGATAATACTTCTCAAATTGACCTATAGATTCAATGCAATCCTTGTCAAAATTTCAGCTGGCATCCTTGTAGGAGTTGACAAGCTGATCCTAAAATTCATAGGGAAATTTATGGGATCCAGAATAGCCAAAATAATCTTGAAAAAGATCAAAGTTGGAGGACTCACACTTCCTGATTTCAAAACTTACTACAGAGCTATAGTAATCAAGATGTTATGGGGGCGCCTGGGTGGCTCAGTCGGTTCAGCCTCCGACTTCGGCTCAGGTCAGATCTCGCGTTCGTGGGTTCGAGCCCCGCGTCAGGCTCTGTGCTGACAGCTAGCTCAGAGCCTGGAGCCTGCTTCTGGTTCTGTGTCTCCTTCTCTCTCTGCCCCTTCTCCCTCTCATGCTCTGTCTCTTCTCTATCAAAAATAAATAAAAAACATTTAAAAAAGTTTAAAAGATGTTATGAACTGGCATAAGGATAGACTTATAGATCAATTGAAAAGAATTGAGAATTTACACAAAAAAAATCTCACATTCCTGCTTGATTGATTTTTTACAATAGCGCCAAAACAATTCGATGGAGAAAGACAGTCTTTTCAGTAAATGGTGCTGTTACAACTGAATATCTACATGCAAAAGAATGACTGTAACCCCCTCACTCACACCACATAAAAAAATTCAAAATGGACCAAAGACCTAAATGTAAGAGCCAAAGCTATTAAATTCTTAGAAGGAAACATAGGTTTGAATCTTTGTTTTTAAAATTTGTTCTTACTGTTTATTTTTGAGAGAGAGGGAGAGAGAGAGAGAGAGAGAGAGGAAGAGAGAGATGGGGGGAGAGGATCCAAAGCAGGCTCTGTGCTGACATCCCAATTCAGGGCTCAAACTCACAAACCTTGAGATCATGACCTGAGCCAAAGCTGTATGCTTAACCAACTCCAGGTGCTCCTAGGTTTGAATCTTTATGACCTTGATGAGGCAATGGCTTCTTAGATATAGTACCAAAGGGACAATGACAAAAGAAAAGATATTTAGATGTCATCAATGTTAATAACTTTCGTGATTTAAAAAACACCACAAAGAAAGTGAAAAGATAGCCCATAGAATAGAGGAAAAATTTTGCAAAGCACATATCTGATAGGGACTTGCATCTAGAATACATAAATAACTTATGATAATCACAATAATAAATTATCCTAATAAAAGACCAATAACCTAATTTTAAAAATGGGCAAAGGATATGAATAGACATTTCTTCCAAAAGACATATGATGGCAATAAGTACATAAAAGGATGTTCAACATCATTAGCCATCAGGGAAATGTAAATCAGAACCGTAAAGAGATCCTACTTCACACCTACTAAGATGACTATAATCAAAAAGATAGAGAAGAAAAAAAAAGATAGATAAGAAAGAAGCATAGGCTAGAATGTAGAAAAATTAGAACCCTCATGCACTGCTGCTGAGAATTCAAAATAGTGCAGCCAACTAGCCTGCTGGATCTTCAGAAAGTTAAACATAGAGTTACCATATGACCCCATGTCGTCCTTGCCCTAGCAGGATTTGGGACCTTTACACACGAATATCAGGGACATTTAAACATGAAAGGGATTGTGTGGGGAAAGGGTAGCTCCTCAGAGGCCAGAGACCTTCCAATCCCACTCACACTCTGTTCCAGGCTCAGAGTCCCCTGAATGAGGGTTTAGGGGTTTATTTCCCTCCCAGGAACTCTGATGACAAGATCCATGGGAACTGTGACCAGGCTAGAAATAGAAACATATAGCGCCGGCCTAGACAAGCCCTTGTGGAGTGTCTGGAGGGAAGCAGCAGCTACCAGGAAGTGAGGAGGAGGCCCCCGGAGAAGGGCGACTGCGGAGTAGACTGCGCGGTCTGCAACACTGGCCTGTGAGCCAGGCAGTCCGCAGCTCGGGCCTAACTTCCCCGCCTTGGCCTTTCGCTTCCCCCTTGGATGCCAGATGGCCAGCCTGAAAGAGCTTCGAGGTCTCTGTCTGTCAGTACGGAGGAAGCGGTGAGGAAGATCCCATGTATACAGTGGTTGTGACAAGCTCTAGGCCCTGAGGCTCTGATCACAGACCCATTCTCCCCTCCCCTTCTTGCACCACTGACCCCGTTGTGGGTTGAATTGTGTCTCCTAAAAAGATATGTTGAAGTGTTAACTTCCCAGTGCCTGAGAGATAGTGTCCTTGCAGATGTAATCAAGTTAGGATGAAGTCATCCAACAGGACTGGTGTCCTTTTAAGAGGAGGCGCCATGGGAAGACAGAGGCGCCCGGGTGAGGAACAGCCTATGACAGAGGCAGAGACTGGACTGTTGAGGCTGCAAACTGAGGAACATCCAGGGCACCAGAAGGTGGCAGAGGCACGGAAAGATCCTTCTCTAGAGACTTCAGAGGAAGCATGGCCCTGCCATTGCACACGTCTGGCTTCCAGAACTGTGAATAGATTTCTGTTTAATAAATTTCTGTTGTTTTGGGGCACCTGGGTGGGTCAGTCAGTTAAGCATCCAACTCTTGATTTCAGGTCAGTTCTTGATCTCACGGTTTGTGAGACTGAGCCCTACACTAGGCTCCTCGCTGACAGTGCAGAGCCTGCTTGGGATTCTCTCTTTCCCTCTCTGTCCCTCCACTGCTTGGAGCCTCTCTTTCTCTCTCTCTCTCCCAATAAATAAATAAAAATAAATTTAAAAAATTTTTCTGTTGTTCTAAGCCACCACATAACGTGCTTCCATACAGCAGCCCTAGGAAACTAATACAGAACCCCACATGCTCTGGTGATCCAGCCACACCAACCATCTCTGTGTTCCTCCATGGACCAAAGTCTCGTCCACCCCAGGGCTTTGGCACAAACTGCTCTATCAGAACGCTCCCCACGGGCACTCCTCTCCACCACTCTTCCCTTACTCCTTCCAAACTCAGCTGAAATGGCATTTCTTCTGGGAAGTCTAGACTTGGGTATCCCAAGTTCCCTTCAGAACAGCAACAGAAGTGCACCCTCCCAAGCTCTCCCCACAGCTGTGGTTAATCACTGGTGCAGTTACGTAAGGCCCAGTGCCCTGCCCCCTGCCCCCCACCATGTGAGCGTGCCCTGACAACAGGACCAGGCCTGACGTATCACCAGCAGTCCTATCCCGTAGGCCCTGAGGCAATGCTGGGATTTTTTCTTTTTAAAGCATACTCTAAGCATGAAGCAACCAGTATGTGTTCTATGTTGGGAAAAGAAACCCAGGTAAAGGTAATAAGCAAACAGGGAAAAACACACTAAAAATCACCTACATTCCTACTGCATGGAGTAATCATTGTTAGCATTTTGATCTATGTGCTTCCACATGTTTTGTCATGCAAAGTAAATTTCATAAAATGTGATTAAAATGTCTTGTATGCTGCTTTCTTCCAGTAAGAAATATATAAGTCTGTTTAAGAGTCAATAAATACAAAATTACATCATCATTTTTAGAGGCTGCCCAACCTTCTACTGTAAGGTGAATCACAATTTAGTTAACAAGTCCTCAATTGTTGGACATTTAGATAATTTTTGGTTTTCCTCTTGTGTAAACAACACTGCTATGAACATTTGGAAAATGGGCATTTTTCTGCCCTTGTCAGATTATTCCTTGACAAAGGGTTCCTGGAAGAGGACTGCTAGGTCCACAATCACACGAATTTTTTAAGGCTTCTGGTGCATAGTGCCAACTTGGCCTATAAAACGAAGGAATTTCCTCGGAGCTAGCCGGCAGGCATGCCCTCTGGGGGAGGTGGTCCTGGGCAGCCTTGGGGCACAGCAGGCTCTTAAGGCAGGTGCGTACCTGTGCTCTGGGAGGGCTCTGCTCAGGCCTTCTTCTGGGCCCCCTTCATTTTCTTTGGCTTTGAAGCAGTTGAGTCCTTACTTGCCTCACCGGGCCCCTTTGTGAGTCACTTATAGGGAAGAGAAGGTGTAGGGAATTCCCCCACTTGGAGGCAGTAATTTTCACAAAGTTTCTAGGTAGCCTAGGAGGCTAGTGTCATGTATGAATGTGGTGTGTCATCTTGTTTCTGTCTGCGATGTGGGGAAGGGTCCAGGCGCAGACTCTCTGACCTGGGCAGGAATGCATTGCTGATGCTCTGTGGGTGCCCCCTAGTCCCACTTTTTAGGTCTGCCCCATCCTCAAATCAAATCAGCTTACCAGTTTACCAGACAGCAGCCCTGAGACACTGCCCGCCACCTGAGGGGAAACTGTAAACGTGAGACTTGGTCCTGATCAGTCTTCTACCCCTTCCCATGAAATCAAGGTGCAGAGCAAGCAGTTCGCCACATTGAGCCTCAGATTATTTATGTGTAAAATGGGGAATAGTCCTGTCCTGACAGGGTGGCTCCATTGATTCAGTAAAATAATACATGTAACACTTAGCATAATATCTGGAGTGTGGTGAACAGTTATGAGGATGATATCGATGAGGTTCCACATGACTGCTTTTTGGGCTGGAAAGGGTTCTCTCGGAGAAGTCACAGGCGTGGCTGCTTCCTGTGGAGAGCCAAAACCTAACCCCCGCCCCCAGGGATTTCTCCCGCCTTAAAGTCCTTTACTCAGAAGAAAGGCTGTTGTTACAGGAAATAGCAGTTCATTATCCCCGCCTCCTTCCTGATATCACAGTCTTCAGAAAAAGAGGATCTACATCTAAAAATCAATAAAACAGGCAGGGTGTAGTGTGTCTGTGTCTGTCTGGTCGTGTGAAGTCCTATGATCATGAGGGCATAAGGTGATCAGGGTTGTGGACGTGGAGGACTGTAAGGGGGGTTCTGCACACCTTCAGTTCAGGGATAGCAAAAGGCAATGAAATGAGGGCCTTTTCAAGCTTGCCTTCCTGTGCCAAGACTGGGGCATGAGTTATTGGGGCCCTCCCTCCCTCCCTGGGGAGCTGGAAATACCCTCCTCCCCTAAGTTGTGGTCTGGCAAGATGCCAGGGCTGGGTCGCTGTGGAAAAAGTTATGATTGTTTTTTAATGTTTCATTTTCAGGCTGTACCCAGAGAGGCTGCCTTTGTCGCTGGGAGCCATTACACGGGGCCTTCTTTCCCTGTCAGCTTCCAGAAACAACCCACAGTTTCGGAGATCGAAGGTACGTAGGATCAGGAGCAGTGGAGCAAGGGCTTCAAGGCCGAGGTCCCCAGACAGCCAGAGCAGGGTGGCAGCCTTCTGGCTGCCCTGCCTGCACCCCTTGTACTGCGGTGTCACCTTTGCTAAGATCTTCTCTGGGGTGGATTTTGGAAAGAGGGAAGTCCAGGTCCCCAACCTTGGTGGGTGGCACCTCACAGGACACTTTCAGTTCTGGGTCTGGAACAGTCACTGCTTTCTTCTTCACTACACCTGTGGTGTCCCTGGAGTTGGGTACGGTGTGTGTGTGTGTGTGTGTGTGTGTGTGTGTGTGTGTGCATACACACTTGTCACCCTGCTCTGTTTTCAAGAAGTCTTTCCTGGACTGGAGCTCTGAGATGTTGTATGTCCAGCCTGTCCCCTAGAGGCATCTCCAAGAGCAGCCTCTAGCTCTGGCTGGGCACCAGGGAGAAAGTGAGCCATTCTGAAGTGGTAGGGGAGTGAGAGGGTAACAACAGTGGATTTCTTTGTGCCCACAGATGCCCCGCGCTAGCCTGCACCCATCCATCCCACAGCCCAGGGGCATGAGGGCCCAGAAGACGGCTTTGGTCCTGTTGGTTGTCTGCCTGGCAGCCCTTTGGAGGCTGGGGGGGCCACCAGACCTCACCCTCCAGTGCCTGGTGCTCCATCTGGCCTCCCTGCAGCTGGGACTGCTGTTCACCAGGGTCTGCCGTCTGACTGAGGAGCTGTGTCACCTCCACACCAGGTGACTTTATTACCCATAGTGACTGGACACCCAACATGTCTCAATCCATTGACCCCTGCCCCTGCCACTCCTTGGATCTCTCTGGCTGAGCTGAGCTAGAGCCTGAGGCTTACTGTCACCTGCAGGTACCAGGGCAGCTACTGGAGGGCGATGTGGGCTTGCGTGGGCTGCCCTGTTCGCAGTGGGGCTCTGCTGCTGCTCTCCTGTTATTTCTACGGCACCCTCCCCAACACAGCTGACCTGCCCTCCGCTTGGATGCTTACCCTCCTGGGCCTCTCACAGGCACTGAACATCCTCCTGGACCTCCAGGTAAGACACAGAGGGAAGTGGAGGGTGTAGCCAGGGGAGGCTGCAGCTAGTGTGACCTACTCTGAGCTCAGCACTGGGAGTGGGACTTGTTTGGAGGTTGCTCATTAGCATAGAGCCCATAATGTCCTGCAATGGTGGGTCCCCCAATGGCAGAGAAGGAAGCAAGTTGGCAGCAGGTGGGGAAATTTTCTTGGGGAGGAGGGCTCCAGTTGTCCTTCATGGAGGCCCTCTCACCCCATCCTGCTGTCTACAGGGCCTAGCCCCAGCTGAGGTCTCTGCAGTCTGTGAAAAAAGGAATTTCAACGTGGCCCATGGGCTGGCATGGTCATATTACATTGGGTACCTGAGGCTGATCCTGCCAGGTGAGCCATTCTCTATGCCCCTATCTCTAGGTCTCCAAGACATATAATAAGACATAAAACCTCTTGCATTTCTAGAACTTGCTGTATTTTTCAAAGACTTTTTATTCCTAACAAATCACTTGATTCCCAGAGCAATTCTGGGATGAAGGATGTTATTATGCCTGGTTTGCAGGGAGAAGTATGGCACTTAGAGCCACTAAGTGACGTCTCCCACATTAACCATGAATTCTTCCAATGAATATTTCCTGCATGCCCTTCATGTGCATTTTGTCTTTTAATTCATATGCTGTAGGCAAGGAATAACCATCATCCCTGTTCTAGATATACAGAAATTGTGGTTCTGTAAGGTGAAGAGACTTCTCCAAAGTCACATGTCTTAGTAAGAGGAGGAGACAAGATTTGAACCCAGGTCTGTCCAGAGCCTGGATGCTTGACTACTCCACTGTGAGCCCATATATCATGTCTCATTTCTTCTGACTTCCTGGCCAAGGCCACGATTCTCCTGTATCCCACTACTGTCTGCTCTTGTCACCAGGGCTTCTGCTAGGAAACACATCTGGAGTTAGAGGCCAGACTCCGTGCACCTGGGAATGCTGGGAATGTCACCTCCCAGCACTCTTCCTGCCTCTCAGAGCCCTAAAAGCTGTGGTGGAAAGGAGTGGGGCGGGCCCAGAAATCTGGACAAAGGACAAGTGAGGGGAGAGAGAGGTAGTGGGGGAGGAGGGAGAGGAGGAGAGGGTTCCTGAATGCCCCTCCTGGTTCCTGCACAGTGTAATCAACCTGACCCTTGGTTCTTTTACACCCACACACTGAGGGGACCAGTGACCTGGTCTCTGTTGTGGGTCAGCTGGGAGACAGGGTGGGTAGGAAGGAGTCTTTGGGCCTTTCCATCCCAGGGCTCCCGGCCCGGATACGGACATGCAACCAGCTGCACAACAACACGCTACGGGGCACAGGGAGCCATCGGCTATACATCCTCTTCCCGTTGGACTGCGGGGTGCCTGATGACCTGAGTGTGGCCGACCCCAACATTCGCTTCCTGTGTAAGCTGCCCCAGCAAAGTGCCGACCGTGCTGGCATCAAGGACCGGGTTTACACCAACAGTGTCTATGAGCTTCTGGAAAATGGGCAACAGGTGAGCGTGCAGTGAGGCGGGTGCCGCTCAGGAGGAGTCAGGCCCAGAGCACCAGAATTCTGACCCCTGGCCAACCACTGATAAAAATTCACTGCCCTTCTCTGAGCTTTAATTTCTCCAACTGGTTCCAGGGCTGGGCAAGATTCAGCTCTGAATGATGATAAAGATAAGTAGTCCTTATTTAGCACTTACTGCATACCAGATGCTACTTACCTGACTACCTCGTTTAACTCTCACTGCCACCTTGTGGGGTAAGGTGGTTAGGACTCCTACTTTACAGAGGAGGAAACCAAGACTCCGAGAACTAGCAAGACAGTGGACGATTTCAACCTGAGTATACCAGGCACTTGTCCATAAAGCTGTCCTAGGTGAAGCTGTGAGAATGTCTGAAAGACTTCACATAGATCGGGGGAAACCCAGACCAGATTGAACCGCAGAGCCCAGCCCCTAGATTCGATTTCCAGCTGGAGCAGTTGACAGACAGCAGGTGACTCGGTGGGACTTGCCCTGGGGTCTGAGTGGGAGGATCTGTGAAGGACAAATTTAGCAAAGTCCTGGTCCTGATTTTAGGAGCAAAGGCCACCAGACAGTATAGATCCCATCAGGGTAGCCACCTCCCAGCGCTCCATCTCTACAAGCTGAAGGAGGGGGGCCTCAGCAGTGGCACCAGGGTCAGAGTCTGTCGGGCCCTGATTGACTCTTGTCTTCCTCTCACCTCCTCCAGGCAGGCTTCTGTGTGCTGGAGTATGCCACCCCCTTGCAGACCCTTTTCGCCATGTCACAGGATGGCCGGGCTGGCTTTAGCCGGGAGGATCGGCTTGAACAGGCCAAGCTCTTCTGCCGAACACTTGAAGACATCCTGGCAGATGCCCCCGAGTGTCAGAACAACTGTCGCCTCATTGTCTACCAGGGTGAGGGGTTGACAGGTCACAGGGCCCGAAGAGGCAGGCGTCCCCAGGTGTTGGAAGTAGATATGGCAGCACCAGGCCTTAGGCCTTCCCAAGTGGTCAAGGCATTCAAGCCCTGTTCCTTCCTCCCTGGGAGAGGTCCTACCTCTCCACTTTGGGCACTCAACTGCTTTCTGAGGTGTTCGGCTATGGGGCCTGGGTGGAGCGGGAAGAGATGGGTTAGAGGGGCCCCTCACTTCATTTAGGGGTGCTACAAAAAGCAGAAGAGCCCCAGGTCGGGAACCAAGAGATCGGGGCCACAGCCTCAGCTCTGCCACTGCCTCACTGTGTGACTTTGGCAGGTCTCTGCCCTCTCTGAGCAACATCTTGAAAACTGAGAAGGTGGAATTCTGTTATCTCCAAAACCACTTCTAGTTCTAGAATTCCACGAAACTCTAACCCCAGAGGCTAGGGGAGAGGGGGGCTGCAGGGATGTATGGAAGAGGGAGGGTTGGAAGATCTGCTCAGCAAGTCCTCAGGGTATGTTAAAGTGAGAATATATGAGGTGCTCACCATGCCTTCCCCATCCCTATTCCAGAACCCACAGAGGGAAGCAGCTTCTCCCTGTCACAGGAGATTCTCCGGCACCTGCGGCAGGAGGACAGGGAGGTCACTATGAGCAGCGTGGGGACCTCGATGGTACACAATCCCTCCACGCTGTCCCAAGAGCCCAATCTCCTCATCAGTGGTATGGAACAGCCTCTCCCACTCCGCACGGATGTCTTCTGAAGCCCAGGGTTACCTGGCCTGAGCTCCCAATGCTCCCTCTTGGATTCCCAAGAGTTCAGGTTGAAGGGCTTTCTTCAGCAGCTGAATGCCCAGGAGAACCATTTCCTCCCACAAGGGCCCTCTCAGAGACAGTCCCTGAACTTAACATCTCAAGATGAATCCTAGGACTTTGGGCAAATTATTTTACCTTTCTGAACCTCAGTGTGCTTATCTATGAAACAGGATTATAATCATTGCCCCACCTACCTCACAGGGTTGTGAGGACTATAACTCTCTGGAACTTTTCTGTAAACTCTATGTGCCAGGTAAATTTAAGGGGCACATCAGGTGTCTTCCATTGGACGTTCTGGACTGTCTCTCTACCCCTCTCTGCCTCCTCTGCCCTGGGATGGCATCACCAGGCTCCCTTGCTCTCTGGATTCTGGTCATGCTCAGTCCATGAAGAGCCCCAGTAGGAGAAGAGAGGGAAGGAGGAGGGTGAGATTGGGGTAGTTACTCCCCCAGATCCCCTGCAGTATCAGGATCACTGTGGGTCCTATGCATCTCTGATGTAAAGTCATGGCTCTGCTCATGCTCTCAGTAACCTTATCTATCCCCAAGTACCATTACCTGCCCCTTCCCAATGCTGCTCAAGCCTAGCAGTGGCCCTGGTTTCCTGCTAATGTCCCTTGAGGCTTCCTTATACCCGCCCTTTCTGAACAGCTCCCCTTTTAAACACTCCTCAGATTACTTATTTGAGCATGCCATCTTTCTCTGGCTGGACTCTGATATAAGCGATTGGCATTTATTATCTGAAATGTCCAAATCCATTTGCATAGACATACTTCCTTATACCCCTCCTTATTTTAGGACAGGGTGGTAGGTATCCTTTCACTGTGAATGGAGCCCAGCGCTCAGGCTGAGGGCATGGAAGGTAGTTCACCCCATGACATCTGCCTACCCTTTCAGAAGGGCCCTTGACTCTAGTGGGAGGGGGCTTGGGGAATACAGAGCAGCCTGCGCAGGTGTGCAAATGCCATGAGGGGTACACAGCTGTATCCTGGGCAAGGGGCTGCTTGAAGGAGTAGGGAGCACTGAATGAATGTCCCCAGATGATAGAGCCTGACAAGGAATAAGGGTGGGGGGAGAAAAACGTTTGTGTGAGGAGACGGGATACACTCTGAGGGACCTTGGACAACACAGCCAAGCACCTGCTGTATCTTATGCCATCACTGCTAGAACTGAGCCATTGCAACAAAACACTGTAGTGGCAAAATTGCCCCTATCTGGGAAGGCAGGCAGCCCATTTCTACCAGTTCCATCTGTTCTACTCAGGACTTGTTCCCTACCTCCCACCTCTGTTTTTTGTTGTTGTTGTTGTTGTTAATTTTTTAAATTAATCTCTACACCCAATATGGGACTTGAACTCATGATCCTGGGATCAAGAATCAGACGCTCTACTGACTGAGCCAGCCAGGCGCCCCTCACTTCTGTTTTTATCACAAACACTCAATATGAGTTTCTTTGTATGTCATCTCTGTGGAGAAAGGCTCCATACACAGACACACATTTGCCAGAAGGAACCAACTGCCCCCAAGGATGACAGAGCCAAGGGAGTAAAGGGGGGCACAATCTCCTCTTCCTCACAGCTGTCCCAGCCATTCTGTCCCCAAGATGTGAGGATCCTCCAGCATTATATCGGTCACTCCTATACTAGAAACCAGGGCAGAAACAATGACCTTTCCAATACGACCTTCCCCCACCCATCCAGCCCCCAACTTGATGCTTAGGCGGGGGAGTCGGGCAGCTCAGGACCAAATCCTGCCTTCACCACTTAGTACCTTGATATCCCCAGCTATAAAATGGGGATAACAGTGGTCTTCCTCTCAAGGTGAGCAGGGAACAGTGTAAGATCCATGGGTTGGCTGGTACTCAGTATAGAGCTGGACTTCAAGAAGCAGCGGCTGTTAACATTATAGTTGCCTCTCACCAGTCCCGAAGGAGGCAAGCCAGTCTTGTATACATTACAATTTCCACCTCTGTTCCTCTTGGTCTTCTGTTATTTCCTAGCCTTCCTGACTGTGCTAGGGTCTCACCAAGGGCAGTACCCAATGTTGGTCCGTTGTCCTCAAGTGTTCCCCGAGGTAAAATACCCAGAGGTCCCTCCATAAATGCCTGTCTGCATATCCTTGATGGCACTTGAGTGAGAGTCGGAGGGTCAGGGCAAGGATGTCTTTCCAGAGAGCCACCAGGAGGCTCAGCTCTGTCTTACTGCCTCTTACCAACCCTCATGCCCACCCCACCCCCTGCAAATTCTCTCCTTACTCCTTCCTTCCTTTAGACAAGGTCCACAAAGCTCCTTTTCCTTTCCTGTTTTCCCACCAGCTGGAAGGTTCTGGATTTGGGATAGGTCCTGGGATAGGTTTCAGGCTGGTTCCAATAGGCCTATACATACAGAATAGGGGAGGGAATGAGAATCTCCCAAATCCCCCCATCCCATCGAGGGAAGGCAAGACAGTTTTGCCCCCAACACAGTGGAGGGCATTCAAAAGCAATCTGAGGGGCTAGAATTGGTGCCTTGTTGCTGACAAGGCCTAGATACAAACAGCCAAAGGGATGTCTCTCAGTGAAGGGCAGCAGATTTTCCTTCTCTTCCTGAGTCCCAGGGAAGGCAGACCCCTGGGTTCTTTGCCTTCACTCTCCATGGCTGGCCCTCCCACAGCCTGGGGGTTTTGGGGGTGGGACCTCTCCAGGCACGCTCTGATATCCTGCACAGGGGTGAAGTGGGTGGTGGAATCTTTCAACCTGGACTCACATTAACACCAAAAGCAAAGGAAATTAGGGATGAGAGGAGGGAGTGAGGAGTTGGTCAGGGATCTGATGGTCCTTGAAAAGGAGGGAGTAACTTTGTAAAGGTGGCCTTTGGCACTGGGAATGCTCACAGTAGCATGTTTCCAGGCAAAGCCCTCAAGTTTCTTTTATTTCTCCTGTCCACATCAGGGCTTTTTCTATAAATATTTTGCAGGGAGAGCAGCGCCAGCTGACTCCATGTGTGACCTTCCAAAGCTCTGATGCCCTGGCCCCAATTTGCTTTTGCCCTAATTCTCTGTCCAGTTGCTTGTTCTTAGCCAGCTCAGTCCAGCTTTTCAAAGTCTTCCTCCTACAGATATGTGACTTCATCAACACTGAGCCTAGGCCCAGCTGGCACAGGGTAGGTGCCAGGGACAGGAGGTTCCTGCTGAGCATCTTCATGACTGTCCCAGGGGTCCAGCACTCTCCAGTGGATGAGGTAGATGCCACCCTCTGGCTTGGGGGCTGGTGGCTCTGTGGGGAGGGTGGCATGGCCATGATGTAGTCGTGGCCCAAAGTGGACTGCCACCACGATGCAGACTGCCAGCAGGACGAAGGCAGCAACGATGATGGTGAGCAGCGGCAGCCCATCTCCTCGAGGTGGTTCCCAGGCCTCACTCAGCACCTCTGGGAGCTGCCTCTGGGGCTCCTGCCCTGCTGACCCGTTCACAGCTGGAGAAGGCCAGGGATGGTGGCCAGCCTGGTAGGGGAGTGGCAGAGAGAGACGGTGACACAGGCATGTACACACAGGAAAAGGGCAAGTTAGAGAGAGACAGACACCTGGAGGGAACTGAGAGAGACAGAGAGCCTTAGGGAGACAGAGAGGAACAGAGACAAAGAGAGAGATAGAGTGAAGACGTGCAGAGAAAGAGAAACATACAGATAAACACACACAAAGAAAGAGAGAGAAAAAAAAACGACAGATATGGGGGGGCAGGATACAGAGAGAAGGAGAAAAACAAAGAGAAGGAGAGAGATAAAGAAAGGGATAGGAATGAAATAACAGAGAGACAGAGATAGAGAAAAAAGAAACAGAGATGGGGAGACAAAGTTGTTCAAAAAGGTCTGGAGATGGTCTTCATTACAGTCTGGGATATAGAGCTCTGCCCACTGAGTCTGTCCCCTCACAATGCCCTCTCTTTCTAGGCCTCCAGTAAAATTCCTAAATAGATAATATGTCCTAAGTCAGGAATCTGAGCACAGCAGGGGCTGCTTGTCCCACATCCTGGCCAGTGGGCAGTGAGCAGCTGTTTCTCCAAGCCCTGGGGAAAGAGAGTCAATACGTCAAGCATCTCAGGTTCCCGCCACCCTCAACTCACACGGAAGGCGGAGGGGTGGTACTCTGGGGGAGGGTGAAAGGAAAATCAGGCAGGAACCCTCAACCCATAATGTATGATCCTCTTGGGTGGGTCTCAGGATCTGGACCTGTTGGGGAGGGGGTGCCCAGTGTGGATTCCTGGCTCTGTCCAGGACGGATTGAGGAGAATACAATCCATGCCAGCCTCTACCTCTTTCGGGATCCCAGCCAGAAGCTGGGGGTCATGTCCGTCGGTCTCCACTCTGCTAACTGTTGAGTAAGGGTGGGATGGATTGCCATGAAGGTAGCAACCCTCCAAACTATAAACACCAGAGCTGGCTGATTAGGTCACCACAGGCTCAAGAAACCTTTTCTCCCTAGCCCCCCATTCCCCAGCTGGACCATCAGGGGCAGACCCTCTGGGGGTGAGCCCCCCACCTAAACCTGAGTCATCAGCCTGGCCCTCCCCAAGGAAAGGCAGTTTTGGTCCAGGAAAGGCTATCCAGAACACCTTCCCTTCAGTTTCCCAGTCACCATCTACCCCCACCCCATCCCAAACACTGTCCCTTTGCATGTAGAAAGCCCAATATCCACCCCCAATTAAAAGTCCGGAGCTCTCAGGGCAGGTGGGGGAGGGGAAGGGAAGCTTAGGTTGGTCAAAGGCTTGGAGCCCCTGCAGGGAGTCAGACAGCCTCGCAGGAGCGGGGCGAGCCGAGAGTCTACCTGGTGCATTGTCCGCCTGGTGAAAGCTCCCTGGGGACGGGCGGCCAGCGGGACAAAGAAGATCCTGCTGCCCCAGCCTGGCCCCTACCCGGAGCTGCCACGTCTATGGGGTTTACCGGGCACACACCCTCTGCACACACACCCTCAATGTCTCTCCCGCGCTTTCACTTTCGTGAATATTAGGACTCTCTTGTTCCGGCCCTGAACTGTAATAAGACCTTGATCTTGCCACTTCCCTTCATGCCCCCTGCCAGCTTTAGGAGCCTGGGTCTGCCTGTCTACTCCTCCACCACCAGATCCCGGACACCTTGCCAGCACCCCCACCCCTCCCCACCCTCCACCATGACATGCTGACTCCCCACCACAACTAATTTCCTGAAGTCACTGTTTTTGATTTTTTAAAAAATGCAGTATCTCAAACACACTGGAAATTGTAGACTATTATATACTAAATCTCTTTGGCCCAGCCACCAGATCTGTCCACCTCAATAGTCTGTTACATTTATTTCAAAAAAGTAAAAAAAAAATTTTTTTAATGTTTATTTCTTCTTGAGAGACAGACAGAGCACAAGTGGGGGAGGGGCAGGGAAAGAGAGAGAGAGAGAAAGAGAGAGAGAGAGAGAGAGAGACAGAATCCAAAGTGGGCTCCAGGTTCTGAGCTGTCAGCACAGAGCCCAATGCAGGGCTTGAACCCACAAGCGGTGAGATCATGACCTGAGCTGAAGTTGGATGCTTAACTGACTGAACCACCAAGGCAACCCTCAAAAATTTTTTTAAACAAAAATATTACAAATAAAATAGAAGCCCCACTCCTTAACCTCTCCCCTCCTTCTTACCCCATGGATAACCATCTTGTTGAATGTGATGTTAATCATTCCTGGGCAAGGTATTTTTTCTCTTTGGATTTTTTGTTCTTTGGTTTTTATAAATCTGAATTCTATATGTCTCTTTGCATTTGTCTGAATGTAATTTCACTTGCAAAGGTATGTGCTTCAATGTGTTCAAGTCACAAAAAGTGCCCACCAGGGGCACCTGGCTGGCTCAGTTAAGTAGAGCATGTGACTCTTGATCTTGGGGTTGTAAGTTGGAGCCCCACATTGGGTGTAGAGATTACTTAAAAATAAAGTCTTAAAAATTTTTTTTAGTTTATTTATTTATTTTGAGAGAACATGAGCAGGGGAAGGTTAGAGAGAGAGAGGGAGAGAGAGAGAATTCCAAGCAAGCTTTACGCTGTCAGTGGTGCTTGAACTCCTGAACTGCAAGACTGTGACCTGAGCCAAAACCCATCATCCCCCATTCTGTCCCTTGATGTGCATGTACCCCTCCTCCATTCCAGTCTGGACACCCCTGGGAACTCTCCTCACCCAGTGGCTTGATCTCAGGAGGCAAGATGTAGCCTCTTAATTCCTTGACTCTCAGCCAAGCTGTACTACACTCTGACATTCAGGGACCCCACTCGGTTCTCCAAGCTCACCTAAGCCCAGGTCAGTGGGCTGTGGACCTTACCTGCCAACTGAGTGAGACCAGTGTCTGGCTGGCCTTGAAGCCAGCTAGGATGGTGACCCATCCCGATGCCATCCAAAGCTCTGATGTCGCACACTGGTCCACTTAGACCCCAGTCAGAGAGAATGTGGACTCTGCCACAGTCCTGTGATTCAGGCACTGCTCTTTGCTTCCTGCCTGCTCAAGACCCAACTCACTGCTCTCACAGACACCACCCCTGGGCTCCAGTCCCTGAGGCCAAAAGCCCAATTCCTGATCCTGCTGATGGCTCACCTCCCTTTTCCCTCCCTCATCATTCTTGGACTTGTCTCCTAAAGAGCCTCCAAAAGGATAAGGGGGTAGAACTTCTGGGTCTAGATTATTGTCCCAGCCTTCTTTTACTTTTCCATCTCTGTGCTCGCTGTTGTGATTGCCTTGCCCATTCCCACCATCTAAACGTTAGCCATAATTTATGGCTTCGTTCAAGTATCTATCACCTCTGCCAGCAGTATATTCTTCATTCCCGTGTACTGAACTAGCTTTCTTTCCTTTCATTAAGTCCTACAGCAGTACATTTTTTCCCCTCACTCCCGACATTTGTCGCCCTTTGTTTTATGTTACAGGTATGTGGGGCTCAATTTTCTTCCTAGCTTCTGAACACCATCAGGGCATTCCAGTTTGTGTCCTAGAGTCCATCACAGTGCCTGGTACTACATAGCAGGTGCTGGACAAAGGTCGCTGAATAAAACTGGAAACTGGAAAAATCCCTCCACCCCCATCCTGTTCTTAGTCCTTTCGGTTTGTTAGTGATCAGCCTTTACCTATAGGGATCACATTTCTCAGCCATGACAAGTGTTCAGTAACTTACTCCCTCAGTGTCTTTTTGTTCTCATGGAGTCTTTTGGATGGGTTCAGGTTCTAAAATGATCCAAGAATTTGGGGCACCTGGGTGGCTCAGTCAGTTGAGCATCTGGCTTCAGCTCAGGTCATGTTCCTGCGGTTCGTGGGTTCAAGCCCTGTGTTGGGCTCTGTGCTGAGAGCTCAGAGCCTGGGGCCCCTCTTCAGATTCTGTGTCTCCCTTTCTCACTGACCCTCCCCTGCTCACACTGTCTCTCTCTCTCTCTCTCTCTCAAAAATAAATTTTAAAAAATCATTTAAAAATTTAAAAAAATAAATAAAATATCAGGAATCTGCTCTTATTTCAGAGAAGAAAAGCCTGGGCTTTCAATATTCGAGCACTGGAACCACAGATGAAAAGATTCTGGGGTCCCCTCCACCACTACCCCTCTGGGCTGGAGGCCCCTCACTCCGTTCTGTGCACTGGGGTCAGGTCCCTTTTCCAGCTCCCTGGGACAGGTGGAAGTGGCCCTACCTACTTAAGGACAGCAAGGAGCATGCCGTCCTTCCTCACTCTGGCCTCCCTGAAGGAAGCCAGTGGTGAGGAGCCTACCGAGGGAGCGGGAGCAGAGAGAGGCTTGAGTGGAAGTTCTGAGCAGGCCAGCAGGAGGTGGCCATGAGAGGAGAGGTCTGGGAGTTGGCTGCCTTTTGGGGCTCATCTTAAGCTCTGGGTCACTGGAAGGAGACTGAGAGGAGGAGCTACCCATCTCAACCGCATCCTATTTCCAGCCTTCTCATTAAAAGCTCCAAGTCTAAAAGGGTGTGGGATTTCTCTGTGAAGTAATGAAAATGTGTGTGTGTGCTTAAGATTTTTTTTTTCCTCATTTTTAAAAAGATTTTTTTTTAATTTTTTTAATGTTTTATTTATTTTTGATACAGAGAGAGACAGAGCATGAGAGGGAGAGGGGCAGAGAGAGAAGGAGACATAGAACCGGAAGCAGCTCCAGGCTCTGAGCTAGCCGTCAGCACAGAGCCTGACACGGGCTTGAACCCACGAATGTGAGATCTGACCTGAGCCGAAGTCGGAGGCTCAACCGACTGAGCCACCCAGGCGCCCCAAGATTTTCTTTTTTTAATGTCTATTTTTGAGAGAGATAGCGGGGGAGGGGCTGAGAGGAGGGGACAGAGGACCGAAGCAGGATCCATGCTGACAGCAGAGAGCCTAACTCTGGGCTCAAACTCACACACCATGAGACGGTGACCTGAGCCAAAGTTGGATGTGTAACTGACTGAGCCACCCAGCTGTCTCAGGATTTTATTTTAAGTAATCACTGCACCAGTGTGGAGCTCAAACTCACAACCCCAAGATCAAGAGTCATATGCTCTACTCACTGAGCCAGCCAGGTGCCCCAGTAATGAAAATGATTTAAAACTGATCATGGGGAGGGAAGCCTCACATACGTCCCTACATGGCTCAGAGAGGCAAGCTAGCTCTCAGCAGTCTTTTTTATAAGAGCAATAATCCCAGTGATGAGGGCACCGCCCTTATG
>NC_043705.1:29736508-29814008 GCF_006229205.1 Suricata suricatta | reverse complement strand
CACTTTGTCATCACTGATCTTTGTATAAAGGCACTGGAGGGCACCAGAGTGGCTCTGGCTCTGCCCCACAGACCCCCCCAGGCAGAACGGCGGCTGCTTCAGCCTTACATCCTCATCTGGGCTGCCGGGCTGACTAGGGCCCCTGGAGCCAGTCCCAATCTGTTTCCTTCTATTCTTTGACAGGAAGCTGCTGGAGAGCCAGCCCCCACCCCTCACCCCGCCCCAGCACTCCCTCTCTCTTCTCCACTATGGACAGAGCCAGCGTGGAGCGGCTGCCTGCCCGCCACAGACCCAGCTGACATGGGGACGGTTGGAGCAACACAGCTGTGCTGGGTGATCCTCGGCTTCCACCTACTCCAAGGTAAGAGGCATCTACCACTCCGCTTCAGCAGTTCCTCTCTGGCGGCAGGCAGTCCTGGGCTCCTGTTCCTCCTTCACAATGTATGCCTCACATGCTCTCCATCCAGGCCTGTGCCCAAGGGAAATTCCAGAGCCATCTCATGAAGGGAACCAGCTGAATTGGGGGGTGGGGGGCCATTACCAGGCAAAGGTAAAGTAGATATGTGGTTAAATACTTTTGTGGGAAAAGTTCCAGGGTGAACTGGGGCCCCCATAGAGGCTCGTGTCCCGAAATGTGGGAATTGACTGTCTTGGTATGAGACTGTGGCCGGAAAGCTCCTTCCAGGGGGTTCTAGCACGAAACTGCACGTGGGGCTTTATAGGTGATCCTTTTTCTTCTTTCACGTGAGGAGTAACAACCTGGGAATTCCAAATGTTGACTTTTTAAGCTCAAATCACAGCAAGAGGGACTCAGGATAGAGACAAAGAACTATTTGCCAGAGAGGATGTACACAACATCCTTGGCCAGGGGGCTGGATGAGATGACCTCCAGAGGAAATGAATGGAAACACCTATGAGACTGGATTCCGCTAGCTGGTGAATGGTGAAGCAGCTCCTCAGGGGTGCTCTAGTGCTGGAGCAGTTGCTGGGAACCATGACAAATCCAGGAGATTCTGACTCACGGGGCAGCAACTTCCCTTTGGCCATCCCTTCCCCACCTCCACCTCACTCCCCATGAGTCCTCTGTTGAAGTGTAGCAGAAAAGAGTGCAAAGTGCTTGGATGGAAAGAGAGAATGGCCCTTTTTTGGCAGCGGGGGTGTGAGGGCCTGACTTCTGGTACTCTGTCTCCTGGAAAGGTCAGACCTTTCTCTAGAAGCCCATGGACTGGGGGTACAAGTCTAATTGCCCCCCACCCTGGAGGTGGAGGCAGAGTCCCACACTTGATCTGGGGCTGGGACACTACGCCATTGTGGAAACTGTAGAAATAGCAGAGGAGGAGTTTAAAAGGCAAGACTCATGAGGCAGCACTGTTCCAGGCAAATGGCAAGGCTGAGAATGCCCTGTGTTAAATTCTACATAAACCACACTCGCCTCCGGAATTTCCTTATCTCTTACCCCAAGATCTCAGCATACTTACTCTCTCCCTAGACGAACCCTTCTGAGGATATTCAGGCCAGCAAGGTGACTTGAAGTGGATCCAGAGAGACTTGGAGGGTTGGAAAGAATTGGGCAACAACAAAAAAAAGTCTAGCATTTGAGTTTTCTTGTCCTAACAACCACTCATGAGGTATGAAAGTCATTTGCACTTTAAAGAAGAGAAGACTGAGGCCCAGGTCAGACAGTTCGTGGTAGAGTCAGAACTTGAACTCAAACCTGCCAGACTCCAAAAGCCGTGATTTTCAACTATTTAATTATGCTGCCAAGGGAAACAGGGGAGGAGGTTGGTGGAAGGGGAAGAGGCTAGAAGGTCATGAAGCAAGTAGGAATTAGGGAGAGGAGACAGAAAAATAAGAAATCTCTGTGGTCAAGGGGCACCTGGGTGGCTCAGTCAGTTAAGCATCCAACTTCGGCTCAGGTCATGATCTCACAGTCTGTGGTTTGAGCCTCTTGTTGCGGCTCTGAGCTGTCAACTGCTTCGGATTCTGAGTCTCCCTCTCTCTGCCCCTCCCCTGCTCACTCTCCGTCTCTCTCTCTCTCTCTCTCTCAAAATGAAATAAAGATTTTTTTTTTAAATTAAAAAAAAAAAAGAAATCTCTGTGGTCGGGGTTCTTCTGCCCAGTGGTCAGAGGCACCATGGCCTGTAGAAACAGATGTGTCTGAAGTCCCTCTTCTGCTGACAGAGGAAACTACCGGTGGTGGAAAGTTCTGGTAGGGAGAGAGGGCCAGAAGACAGAAAACAGGCTAGTGGAAGTTGGAGCTTGTGACTTTGGAACTCCTTCCAAGATGCTAGTTTTGTTTTCAGATATGCGGAAGGCAGTGCATGGTGCTAACCACTAAAAGCTAACATTATAACTTTATAGAGCTTAGACGGTACCTTAGACATACTTGATCAGTAACTGATAAGTGTTTTCTGGAAGTGCCTTGAAAGGGTTCCTCCAGGGTCATTTTCAGCTGGGAAGAGTTCTCTCTAGTCTCAGGCACCTACAAATTTTAATTCCCCTCTGACACCCCACCCAATGAGCAGGTGGGGCTAACAGAGACTGGTGACCCTGAAAAAACACAGGATTTGAGCAAGCCTGGGCTTGGAAATAATTAATCCCATACCATTGAGTGATAGCGCCATGGAGGAGGGCAGCGACTAAGGAAAATAAACAGTCCAGTAAGCCTCCACAGGCTGTGTGGGCCTTGGCACCCAGCTGCCTCTGTCCGTCCAGGCCCGGGCGTGGGGCTTCCCTGTGGCTGAGGGGCCTGGGAGCCCAAGGGCCAGGCCAGAGGCTGCAGTCCCAGCAGCAGAGGGACGGGAACCCAGCTGGGCGGCTCCACTTCCCCACGTTGTTTTCCTTTCATATTGTTCACAGGTTTCAAGAATGATTTCACTGTGGAAAATGAGCAAACACAGCCTGACCTTTCAGGTCCCCCACACACACAGGGGACGTGCATACGGGTACACAAGCACACATACACATCTGCACACAGGCCCACGGGCATACACAAGTCCATTAAAAAAACAGCCAAGGGGGATGTAAACTGGTGCAGCTGCTCTGGAAAACAATGTAGAGGTTCCTCAAAAAACTATCCATAGAACTCCCTTATGACCCAGCAATAGCACTGCTAGGGACTTACCCAAGGGATACAGAAGTGCTGATGCATAGGAGCACATGCACCCCAATGTTCATAGCAGCACTTTCTACAATAGTCAAAACATGGAAGGAGCCTAAATGTCCATCACCTGATGAGCGGATCAAGAAGATGTGGTATATACATACAATGGAGTACTATATGGCAATGAGAAAGAATGAAATATGGCCATTTGTAGGAAAGTGGATGGACCTCGAGGGTGTCATGCTAAGCGAAATAAGTCAGGCAGAGAAGGACAGATACCATATGTTTGCACTCATAGGTCTAACAGGAGAATAGGAGAAACCTAATGGAGGACGAAGGAGAGGGGAAGAGGGAAAGAGAGTTGGGGAGAGATCAAAGGAGGCAAAACTTGAGAGACTATTGAATGCTGAAAACGAACTGAGGGTTGAAGGGGGAGGGGGGAAAAGAAGTGGTGGTATTGGAGGAGGCCACTTGTGGGGAAGAGCACTGGGTGTTGTATGGAAACTAATTTGACAATAAACTACTTAAATTAAAAAAAAAAAAACTAAAAAAAAAAAAGCCAAAGAGGATTTCTGACTGGGGCCTCCCGGTAACCAGCTTCTCCCTGGGTTTGGCCAACAACGGCCATTTCTGAAGTGGCCTCTGCCTCTGAGAGTAAAATTGGCCGCTTGTTCTAGAGCTTCCCTGGCTCCTATCTATACCTCAGAACTGGTTTGCTGTGTGAGCTCCTACCTCCAGGTGGAGGGGGTGGAGAGACAACCCAGATACCAACGCCAACCCCATCTTTCCATTCCCTTCCCTCGGGGCAGGATCAAGATGACAGTATGCACAGGGAAAATGGATGGCTGAGTGGTAGTGTAGCAAAGAACATCAGCCTACAGACCTGGAGTCCCAGGTCCTTATCTAGATGTGTCAGGTCACTGGCCCACTGTCCTTGGACAAATCACTAGTTTGAAATAACCTTCACCTGGCCTCATGTCACATTGGTATAAAACCCACACAGGATTAAAGAGATGGAAAGGACTCTGGGACACCGAGCCATGAGGTGGTGGTGATGGTGCTATTGAGTCGTGGTTAGAGGAAGCCAGCACTATGGGCTAGAGCCACATCCTTCAGCCCTCTGCCGAGTGTGTCTGTCTTCTAGCATGAGAGACTTGGAAAGCCTGGGTTCTTCTGTGAGCTCCACACTGGGCAAGAGACTCACCAAACTAGTCAAAGTGTTTTTTGCTTTC
Source organism: Suricata suricatta (assembly GCF_006229205.1). Taxonomy (NCBI): domain Eukaryota; kingdom Metazoa; phylum Chordata; class Mammalia; order Carnivora; family Herpestidae; genus Suricata; species Suricata suricatta. Next base: position 29,809,673 of record NC_043705.1, on the reverse strand, counting down.
TCTTGCAGGCCACCACTCCCAGCCCACGACAATACAGACATCCAGCCTTCAGGGTAAGACCAAACACGCAGGGCCTACTCTGGCATTTAGGCCTGGCAGCTAAGGAAGGGCGAGAGGAGCATTAGATCTCCGGTGGTTAGTGCTGTGGCCAGAGCTCCAGCACATCCAAGGCTGAGCTCATCTCTGGATGTATTTCAGCATGGCCCAGTCACATGTGCCTTGAAAGAGGAGGGAAATGAATGGCTGGGGTGGGACAAGGAGGAGGACTAGAAAACTCCAGCTACAGAGAAGAGAGGGAGACAGAGCAATAGGAGGCAGTGATTTTCACCCTCAGATGATTTGTTTCAGGAGCCTTCAGCAGTCAAAATCTGACCACAGAGCCACTTTCTTACAACACAGGTGAGTAAGTGTGGCTGCTGAGGGGCCAGTCCCTCCCCCCTGCCTAACCCTCAGCCCAGCCCTTTAGACCTGCTTGAAACTCAAGTGTTCTTAAACAGGTGAGGGAGTGTGGTGTCACTAGACCTGCCCCCCTCCAACTCCCCCCTACTCTGTGGCTGCAGGAGACAGCCCTTCCTCAGAGCCCAGTAGGCCAAGCCCTCTGACCAGCACTGAGACCCCAGGTACTTTGCTGCTCAGATCCAGATGCCCTCCAGGGAGGGCCCAGTGAGGAATCAGACTAGTGGAGGAAGACAAGTAAACAGGACCTCATGCTGACAACCACAAAGCAGGGTGGGAAGAGCTGTGATGAGCAGAAGCAGAAGGTGCTTCAAGAGGGGCACCTGGTTGATTCAGTCAGTTAAGCATCCGACTTCAGCTCAGGTCATGATCTCACAGTTCATGAGTTCGGCCCTGTGTTAGGCTCTGTGCAGACAGCTCAGAGCCAGGAACCTGGTTCAGATTCTGTGTCTCCCTCTGTCTCTGCCCCTGCCCCACTTACAGTGTCGCTCCTTCAAAAATAAATAAAACGTTAAAAAAAAAAAGAAGAAGAAGAAGGTGCTGCAAGAACTGGGACAAATGTCAGCCACTTCAGACTTGGGAGCCAGGGAAGACACGCTAGAGTGTCCTCAGACATGCTGACATGCTAGAGTGTCAGAAGCTGAGGCCCAAGAGGGAGTTAGCCAGAGGGAGACTGTGTGGTAGAGAGGGTGCTAAGGTATATTTGAGGCAGTGGCAACTGTACAGGTAAAGGCCAAGGTGGAAGAGAGGATGGCTCCTTCTGGAATTGAGAGCAGTAAAGAAAATGAGGATTTTGGACTAACAAGGGTCCCCTGTGTACATGCTGGCCAAGGCCCTGAGTGCTCCACGAATGCTTCCTTATCCACAGCAGCTCCAGAGGAGACCTCACAGGTCCTCGAGGCAGCCAGTAAACCCGGGACACAGAACATGAGCACTGTGGATGGTCACTCCCAGGCCCTGCTGGGCCTGACCGGGTCCCAGCCACAGAAGTTGGCATCAGAACTTAGTGAGTACTTGGGGCTGGGGGTGAAAAGCACTGGGTCATGACTGGTTGGGGTCCTTCTCCCCCTCTTTAGGAGGCCCACTTTCTGCCCCTCAATGAGGCATCTCTGGGCCAGGATCCACATCAGTGGCAACCTGGTTTGGGAATGAGAGAGAGAGGTTTGGTGGCAAGTAGAGACAGAGTCTTGGGCCTGGTCACCATGAAGGTAAAAGGAGCCTGACTTGAGACTGATAAAGCCATGGAGGGGAAAGGGACGGGTGGAACCCAAAATGATGGAAAGGAAGCAGAAGAGGTTGGGCAAAGGCTACACGCTTCTTGTTTCACACAGCAGCCTGAAGGGAGTGGACGCCCCCATTCTGGCCCTGCTGTTTTGTGGCAGGAGCCCAGGTGTCCTAAGCAGTAGTAGTATATCCTGTCCATGCTCTCAATGAAGAGCACCCTGACCCTTTCTCTCACCCTAACCCTTGGCTCTGGGGTTTTTTTTTTACACTCACAAACTTATTTGGCAGTGAGAGTGTGGATAATGAAATGGAATAGCTATCAGACCTGCAGTACAACGAGTGAAAGAGGGGCACCTGGCTGGCTCCATCGGTGGAGCTTCAGACTCTTGATCTCAGGGTTATGAGTTTAAACCCCCGAGATTATTTAAAAATAAACTCTTTTAGAGGTGCCTGGGTCCTCAGTCAGTTGAGAATCTGACTTCAGCTCAGGCCATAACCTCACAGTTTGTGAGTTTGAGCCCTGCATTGGGCTCACTGCTATCAGCATCAGCGCAGAACCTGCTTCAGATCTTCTGGTTCCTCACTCTGCCCCTCCCTCACGCTCTCGTGTGTGTGTGTGTGTGTGTGTGTGTGTGTGTGTGTGTGTGTGTGCGCGCGCGCGCGCTCTCTCTCAAAAATAAATAAAACATTTAAAAATTTTTAAATAAAAACAAAATAAAATCGTTTTTAAAAAAGGAGTTGAAAAGGAGGAAGAAACAAGTGATCATACTACCTTTTAAGTAGGCCAGAAACATGTGCCCTTTGCCCGTCTTGTTATATTAGTGCCTGGGGACAAACATCCAGTGTGCTTTTTTCCTCCCACTTCAACCCTTGGCAAAACACAGATGGCTCTACCTTGCCCATTCTGGCTCCCTTTCTCTGGAACATATAAATGGGCCCCAAGGGGAAGGTGGGAGGAGATAACAGGGGAAGCTGGAGTCCCCTGGAGCTAGTAACATGAGCAACCAGCAGTGCAATTGACCTGAATCCATATCACTCAGTTCTGACCTCCATCCTCCTCAGAACTGGTCTGAGTGGCAAGGAGGAAGTCTTTTTGGAGGGCATGAGCTCTGTCTGCAGTTCTTTACCTGGGGAAGTGGAGGGGGCGTGTGGGAGAGAGAGCTCTCGCTCTCTCTCCGGTAGCATATGCCAATTGCTTCGCTGTTGCATCCAACCCCACTCCACTTTAGACGCTTCTCAAGATGTTACTCCCACATCAGCCACCATGAGCCTGAGGATGAGAGAAGATTCCACCATCCTACCCAGCCCCACATCAGAGACGGTGCTCACTGTGGCTGCATTTGGTAAGAGGGAGGAGAAGGTGGCAGGAGACACCATCCCTGAACTGACATGGACTCTGGGTCTGGAAACACAAGTTTAAATCTCACCTATTTGTTCTAGGAAGGTCTGGCTGATGAAGAAGGCCATGGTGTGAAGGAGCCTCCCCTGCCCCTCCCTCCAATCAGCTCTTTGGGGCTCTGCTGAGTTCCATGTTCTTATGGGAGGGTGAGGCAGGGCTGGGGGGCTCACTCTGGCCAGGGGCAGCTGGGTGAGAGCTCATTCATTAGGCAGAGAAGAGGAATTCACTTTGCTCTCAGAGCCTATATACACAGCACTTAGCCAGAAAGGGGATTTGGACTCCTATTGCCCCCTTTTGACCCCTCCTCTGTCTCTAGTTCACCCTATCCTTTTTCCCTGTTTAGGTGTTATCAGCTTCATTGTCATCCTGGTGGTTGTGGTGATCATCCTAGTGAGTGTGGTCAGTCTAAGGTTTAAGTGTCGGAAGACCAAGGAGTCTGAAGGTACATTCCCTGCTGCTCAAGGTCTGCCCCCTCCGCCCCCGCGCAACTTTTCCCTCTTTGCTGAGGGACCCAGAGCTACATTTTGGGATTGACACTGAGCCTGTAGTGGAGGAAAAGAATGGCACATGTGCACCACTGATGAAATGGGAGGGTAATCCACTTGGGTGGGCTTCAGGGACAGGCTGGTCTTCTGGGTTACAGCATGTGACCCCCAATCTGTGCCTTTGGATTTTTTACAGATCCCCAGAAACCTGGGAGTTCAGGGTTATCCGAAAGGTAAGACTGTCAGAGGTGGAAGGGAGGAATCATCCATCAGACATCTCAGTCCCCCATTCTGAGAGAGATCTGACACGTCCTGCCTTCTTCATACACACACATACAAGTGCACACGGAATCTTGACAGCTTGCACTGAGGCCAGGACTAAGGGCAGGCCAGACAGGGGTGACCCTAAAATGAAACAATCAGGTGACAGATGACCTGGAACTCTTCAGCCCCAGAACCATGTCTCTATAACCCCCTCAAGAAAAGTGTAGGCATTCAGATTCTAATAAACCCCTTTAAATAAGAAAACACTTAGGGGGCACCCAGGTGTCTCAGTTCAAGTCATGGACTCACAATTCATGGGTTTGGGCCCCGAGTTGGGCTCTCTGCTGACAGCTCAGAACCTGAAGCCTGCTGTAGATTCTGTGTCTCCCTCTCTCTCTGTCTCTCTGCCCCTCCTCTGCTTGTGCTATCTCTCTCTCTCAAAAGTAAATCAACATTTAATAATAAATAAATAAATAAATAAATAAGAAAACACTTATCTAAAGAGATACTTACTGAACATCTTTTATGTGCTGGGCACTATGGTAGATATTTTATAATATTATCTCAAATCCTTGCAGCAATCTTCAAGGAGGATATATTGCATTTTGTACATTTGAGAACATTGAGACTTGGAGAGGTTGTAACTTGGTCAAGATAATACAAGTTGCAAGGAGTAAAACTAAGATTTTTTTAAGTTTATTTATTTATTTCAAGAGAGAGAGAGAGAAAGAAAGAGAGACAGAGACAGAGAAGGAGAGAGAGAGAGCACAAGCAGGGGAGGGGGATGGGTGGAGAGAAAGAAAGAGAATCCCAAGCAGGCTCCTGGCTGTCAACGAGGAGCCCCATGTGGGGCTTGAACTCACAAATTGTGAGATCATGACCTGAGCCGAAATCAAGAGTCAGATGCTTAACTGACTGAGCCACCCAGGCACCCCAAAAGTAGGATTTAAATACCAGTATTTTGGGCTTCAAAGCACACTCCCATGTCATTAGGATCCACCACCAAAATAGAGGTTTATAGAAACAAGGTTCAAAGTTCCAATACTTGACCCTACAGTTCTTTGACCACCACACAGACCTCCAGCTCCTTTGTTTATGACCCATATTCTTTCTTACCCCTAGCTGCTCTACAGCCAATGGGGAGAAAGAGAGCATCACCCTGATCTCCATGAAGAATATCAACATGAATAACAGCAAAGGATGCCCCCCAGCAGAGAAGGTACATTTTTCTTGGTTCTTTCCTCCCTTCTACCTCCTTCTCTTACTTTCAGGCTCTAGTTCCTTTATTAGAAAATAGATACTTTCCAAGACCGAGGCTCCTCTCTCCTCCTCTCTAGCCCACCACTCCCAACAAGGTCCCCCTTTTTCATACTGTATTTATTTTGCAGGTTCTTTAGAAGCTATGTTGGTCCCCACGGGTCCAAAGATGACACAGCTGCCCTGTGACCGTAACGAGGAAGGCAATGGGATTGGTAGAGGCTATGAATAACTTATTTTATTATTTCCCACTTCAAGACCTACAGGACACTAGCATTCCTCAGATCTAGAAGCAAGCTACCAATAGAAGAGACTACCATATGGGCAACCATTCTAGAAACATATCTTGCTCCTCCTACCTGCTCAGTCACAGGGAGGAGGAGTCTGTAGAGCAAGAACAAGTAAAATGACAAAGTGGAGTGGCCCTTGCTACTTTGCATTAAAATTATTTTCTGGCCTGCAGTCTAATTTCTTTTAAGGTTTATGCTCTCATGTGTGCTTGTTAACAGGGTTCTAGCATCTTTGGGGCCTCTTTTCCTAGGCAAGGCATGTGTCCAAGTTTTTGCCCCTATAAGGAACTCTTTGAAAAACCTGGGAGGTCAAGAGAGCATTTTGTTAGGTCTACCTCTGTTTATCTGGATTATTATTATTGCCATTATTTTTATTTTTAGTAGACTCCATGCCCAACACGGGGCTCAAACTCACAACTCTGAGATTAAGCTTTACACGCTGAGCCAACCAGCCATGACCCACAGTTCACCCAGATTATTAAATAGGAATGAGGAGACTGACTAATCACTTCAATAAAGAGGAGAGAAAGGGACCTGTAAACAATGACCAATCATCACCAGAAAAGAAGTTTAGAACATGAAAGGCATAGTGAATTCTGACTCGGAAACTCCATGGTGAGAGCTGAATAATATGAGGGCAAATGTCCTCTGCCTGCCCCAGGGTAGGGTCCTAAGCTGTGGGAATAACACGGGGGAGGTTTGGAGCTAGGATAGATCTGTGACTTCATAAGCCAAAACTCACCCACTTTATCCTATTTTCTTTGTGTCCTAGAAATGAAATAAAGGGTGAAAAACACTGTAAAGTCTTTTAAAGGGAAGGAGAAGAGGAAGAAGTTACCTATTTTCTCAGTAATCTCTACTGTGCCCTGGTTTGGAAATGAATCTTGGTTAGGGAAATTCAATGGAAGACTCATCTGTTTATGTCTACCCAGAGTGGTTAAACTTTCTTTTTTTTTTTTTTTAGTTTATTTATTTATTTTGAGAGAGAGAGAGAGCGCGAGAGCATGTGCATGAGCAGTGGAGGCAAAGAGAAATTTGGAGAAAGAGAATCCCAAGCAGGCTCTGCTCAGCACAGAGCCCAGTGTGGGGATTAACTGTGAGATCACACCCTGACTGGTTATCAAGAGCCAGATGCTTACGGGCTTACCCGACTGAATCACCCAGGTGCCTTTGTGTGGTTAACTTTCTAGATACCTGCTAGCTGGCAAATCACAAAATGAAGAGAACACAGATTACCCATTCTGAAGCAATGATATGCTATTTTCTTCTGGATTTAGACTCAGCAAAATGATATGAGAGAGAAAGCCTGGAAGAAAATGTTTCACTCTGTTTCATTGCAACGATTTAAGTGGACTGAAGAAATCTACTGGATTCTAAAATGTTTTAGGACAAGGCTTGAAATCTATTCATGTCTATAGCTCCTATTTGGCACACTGTGCCCAGCACATTGGAGGTCCTAAAAATTGCCTCTTGAATGCAGGAAATCTAGGCTGGGCTGTACAAACACACTTGCAACTTGACTTGGGCACAATCAACTTCCCATCTCCCAGCCTGTTTTCTTACTTTTAAACCAAGGTGGCTGGACTACTTGGCCTTCACTATCTTTTCTGCTTCTCATATTCTACAGTTCTATAAACTCTAGATGTAAGAAAAAATGAACACACTCTTTTGAGTAGAGATCACTTCGGGTGAAAGCCAGAGACAAGTCTTAGGTGAGTCTGAGCAAGTCTTCTACACTCTTTGGACTTAGATTTCCCTGTGTGTTAAGGGAAGAATGATTCCTACCTGGGCCTTGGTAACTACTTGGTAGGTAAAATGGAATAGTAAGTGTGGAGATACTTGGGAAGTAAAAGTATTAGTTGGCAACTGCAGCAGACAATATGGAGTAACACCATTCTGGTCCCACTTCAAGATCAGGGCACTATTTTTCCAGCTGTTAGGAGTGTTCACTGCCCAGAGCTCACAGCTGGTTGATGACTGGTTGGTGGGGTGGCATGAGGACATGAACCTCTTCCCCCAACTTTCCCCTCCGCGCAGTCCTGCTTTCCTTGCTCCTCACAGCTCTTCTTCCCAAGAGCAGTCACCAGTACACCTTCAGCATGCAAATCTCAGAGTCTTAGAGTCTATTTCCAACCCATGACAGCAATACTACAGCATTTTTAAAAAATACTACAGCATTAAAAAAAATAGCTCAGATATATATTTTTAAGCCACATTCCAAAAAGCCCATGACTTCCTAGCCAGGTCCAGTACAAAAAACTCCATCATTGGGATAGAACTCTCCAGATGACATAACAATATCTAGATGTACTGGGTTCTGTTGGAATTGTTACTGTGATTCTGGCTGCCATGGCCACTTAATTCAGCTGCTTATCATACTGGACTAATTAAGTCAAGAACATGAGTCTAGGTAACTCAGTGGATGTCTCTGTTCTAAGGCCACAAACTTTCCCCTGACTCTGGACAATGTCCTTCAAATATGAGCGGTTAGTCATAAGATATTTATATGTGGGGGAGAGGAGGTGAACTGGTATTAATATGAGATTGCATGGCTTTTACCATGAAACTGACACTGCTGGACTACATTAGCCATGTTGATTTTCCTGTTGTTAATTAGCTATCTTTTGAGAAGGTTTCAAGGATAAATGCACTTAATGCTGAATCCCGTTCTCCAGCAAACTATATCAGAGGGAGTTCTGCTGGAGGATCCTACTATTTATGCAAATACAAGATCCCACCTCTGATAGGAAATCTGAGTGCAGCCTTCTGCAACCCTTGCAGCTTCCCTGAGACAGTGCCTCTTCCTTGATGTCTAGACAACAGGATGGTGGCCATTTATAAGATAGCTTCCTCCCTATACTAACACAGGATTAGACGGTCTCAAAGCAGGAACAGGTGGTGGGGTGGGGAGGTTACTGTAAAGTGTCTTTCTTTTGCTTCTTGCCCCATCTTATGGGAGGGCAACTGACAAATCAACTCAGGCACAGAGGCCCAGTTGGACAGAGGGATCTTTACTCAGTAGCTTTCTTCCAGGGGTAGATGGGGCAGCATCTCAATCATACAGAGCACAAGGCAAATCTCGGTATCACCAGTAAAAATTCCCTACAGTTCAACAAATATTTCTAAAAGTAAGTAGAAAAAAATGACAGAAATCTGAGGCCAGCTCTAAGTAAAATGGTTTAGCAGATGAAGGACCATTGCAGGCTTCTTAGCCTACTTTACGCATACTATTTCCCCAAGCCAGGCTTCTGCTACTCAATTCTACTTGAATCTGTTAGAAAACATTGTGGCTCTGCTCAGCAGTCTCCCTCTAGATTTGTGGGAGTCCTTTATCACCTCTTTGAATTTCTGCTATACCTACCTTGAGAAGATCCCAATTTCTCTTCCCTTATTTCCTTCCTCACTCTTCCTGCTGGTTACTTTCCCCAAGCACCACCATCCTGAACCTTCTGAGCCCACAGCTTCCTTTTTCATCAAACACAGAGGTTGAATTTGATAGTGGGAATTATTTTGTTGAGTAGTTGGTGTGCTTCAGCCAAAGTGGGCACAGAAGTGTTCTAAGTGTTGAGGTTTGGAGTTCTAAGTTAGTCCTAGTGCTACAGTCATAGAAAGATTCATCCAGAAGTGTTAATTGAGGTGTAAATGAGCTAACGGGTACATCTGCATGGCAATATCTGAGAGGGTTGCCATGCTGAGCTATTTTTTACTGATATAGGACTAAATGCGTTGTCTAGATAAGAAGTGGGGAGTGAGGTTTCAGAGGATAATGAGAAAGGTTGTTGAGGTATTAGACACTTCCAAAAAACTGCAGCTTTCCAAATCTTGTCCAGCATTCTTGATCCTGGACTCTACACCTAAGTATTCCCATAATTCTCAATCCAATTACAGTGCTCTAACACTCCCACTCCCAACCAGATACCTCTAACTTCACAGTATTCTGACATCTCTCAGTACCTCCAGACCTTAGCCCTGCACCCCTGTACTCTAAGGCATACCCCCAACCTTCCCTTGTCCATATTTTAGAGCAGTCTGTTTAATTTCCCAAAACCAAATTTCCGTCTTACATCCAATCACCTAATGTATATCCCTGATCAGGTCCCTTGTCTGCAGAACACAAGTGGCTTCTTTAGGACCCAATCTTCTCTGAGCACACTGATGCTCATCTATCCCAGGGCCACTGCTGACTGCACAGAAGGCAGAGAACTCCATTGGACTGGAGGCTTTTATCTTTCCAGTTTGTGTCAGGGACTGTTCATCTCCCTGTCCCACCCCAACTGCCTAAATAGCTGCTGCTTGAAATCACAGTTGGCATACTGATTTGGTCTTCCTGGTAAGATCTCAATGACTTCTAAGTAATTTTTTGTTTGTGGATGTATATGATCATATTTCACTTTTAAAACCTGGTCATTAGCCATCCCAACTCAGCCGCAGGCACGATGAGTCTGTAAGGACACTGAGAATTGCTTTTATTCTTTGCTAGTCCCCATGCAGACATGAGAGGGAAAATGCAGGAATATTTCACTTCCCTTTTACTGATTTCCTAGGGCCTTCAAAAAAGAAACGAATGGCCAAGGAAATGACTGGGATGGAACAGGAGAAAAGTCTCAGGGGTGGCCTTGGAGTAGGATGGGATAGATGAAGGATAAGGGACAGCAAAGATAGGGGCTTTAATGCTGGCTCCAATGCCTGTTCATTTCTTCTTTCTCTACCCCTGCCCCTAGTGCTCCCGCTAATGATGCTGTGTTAGAGCAGCTGGACGAAAGGGGGCGTATCCAGACTGCCCTCTAACCACATAAATCTACCTCACTTTTCTATTTTCTTGGCTCTTAAATTTTCAGGATTGGATTCACATCCCCAAAAACCTGTCTCTCAACCTCCAGGACCGAACATATTTTGCAAAGAACAGCCATTAGCGTATGTTTTAAAAAGACATTCCTGAGATGAATAGTCATGCTATCACCCTCTAGACTAGTTTGCAGAATCATTCTCAGGCAGGATCTCATGGCGCCTCCTTGAATGTGCCCAGTGTTAGGCGAGACCGAAGCCACTGCCCCCACTCTACAGATGAAGCAAAGTGTGGTCAGAGTAGCCCATCAGCCAACCAGCAGCAACAAACCACTACAGACCTCGCTTCCAAGGATCGAGCCCCTTATACCGCTACAACTCTGCTGGCCCCTCGCCCGGAGCCTGCCGGGAGTTGTAGTCCAATGTGCCGCAGCTCCTATGGGTTGGACTACAATAACCAGCATACCCCGCGCTTCTTGCCCCGTCCCTTTCAGCCTCGGATGCCGGGGGGGGGGCTCGGCCGACCTGCTGATTGGGGACCGGTATGGCTGCGACTCTGGGCAGCGGGGAGCGCTGGACAGAAGGTACCAGGTCCTTGCCGGAGGGTGGGACAGGGCAAAGTTCGGGAGAGGGGTGAGGCTCCTTAAGATGCCTGTGGGCTAAGTTCCTGGGCCTGAGGTGAGGGATGGAGGCCTAAGATAAGATGCTGAGCCTGAGCAGGATTCCAAATTAGGTGGGGGACCGCTGATGGCAGAGGCCGAAATCTGGAAATCAGGTGCGCTGGCTCAAGCAAAGGAACCGGCCCCAGAATCACCCGTAATGACATTTTGCCTCCACCCCCCAGCCCCGCCTCCGCTAGTGCCCAACCTAGAGCCCGCGGTGATCGGGCCCCATCCGTACAGAAGGTCAGCAGAGTAATGAGGAACCCCCTCCTCCCTAACTTGCTTCCCTGGCCCTTACCCTCGCCACCAAACTAGGCCGCCTGACTCTCCCTCTCCATTTGGTCCTGTCCCTGCAACCCGCATCAGGACCGATAGGCTGGCCTTTTCCATCCTGCAGTCAAGCAAAGATACTGATTCAATATCTATTATTTGCCCTGTATTATGCTGATTGTGCAGCAGGGATTTGACAGATTTGGCCCCCGAATATCACAGACCGCTCAGTCCATTGAGGAAGTTTGAGAGGTAAATAGACAATTACAAAACAGAGCCACTAAGTCGTGGGCTACACAGCAAGATTGTAGGTTTGAGAAGCACACTGACAGCTTGGGTGTCAGTGGAGGCCTTATGGAGAAAGTGTTATATATGATGATATGAAGGATGTGTTGGAGTTAGGCTGACTTAGAAGAAGAATGTTGCAGGCAGAGAGAACAGTATGTGCAAAGGCACAGAGAAAAGAGAAAGCATTGCTTACCTGAAAGGTGTTTGATGTGGCTAGAGCATAGATGGTAAAGGAGCAAGCATGTTGTGAGGAGGAGGCTGGAGAGGCAGGCTGGGCTTATAAGAAATTTGGAGGAGGAGCAGTGGGTAGTCACTAAGGCATTTCCATCAGGAGAGATGTTTTAAAGCCTTTCCCAGATCTGCCTTCTTTGACTGGATTGCTATGGCCTTTTTTACATTATCCAGGTTTTATAATTACCTGAATCTTTTCCCTTCAAATTATAACCTTTTTGTGGTCAGAAGTAGGTCTTGTCTGTACATCTTCCTAATCTATCTAGCCAACTGTCTTAGTCTATAGATGTTAGTGTAAAAGAACTAAAGGGGGGCCTGGCTGGCTCAGTCGGAGAAATGTGCGACTCTCTTTCTCTCTCTTTTTTAAATGTTTACTTATTTTGGAGAGAGGAAGAGAGACAAAGCATGAGCAGGTGAGGGGCAGAAAGAGAGGGAGACATAGAATCCAAAGCAGCCTCCAGGCTCTGAGCTGTCAGTACAGCTCAGACGTGGGGCTCGAACCCATGAACCGTGAGATCATGACCTGAGCCAAAGCCAGACGCTTAACCAACTGAGCTACCCAGGCGCCCCTTAATATATTTTAAAATCTCAAATCAATAAGCAAGCCCATGCAGGGCTCAAACTTATGAACTGTGAGATTATGACCTGAGTCAAAATCAGACACTTAACCAACTGAGCCACCCAGGTGCCTCTGTGTGTGACTCTTGATCTTAGGTTCGAACCCCACATGGGCCATAGAGATTACTTAAATAAATAAAACCAAAAAAATAATAATAAAAATAAAGGACTGAACTCACCCTACTTTAAATCTTATTGGTAGGAGGCACTGCAACAACAAAAAAACTATTTTATGAGCAATGTCACTTCTGACCATGGATCACAGAAAAATAGGCTTCCTCCTGCACTGCACTTCAGGCAGAGTATTGGGCAGATACCTCCTGAAAGGCAAGGTATTGAGCCACACCTCTTATGCGCCTTTTCTGGCTCAGATTCAAAATATTTGCTGAATGTTTGCTGTGGGTTTTATTATGCTTCAGGTTTCTGGCATTGTAAGTTTTTCATGGTTGCTTTCATATTTACTATATTGTTTCCTCAAGGAAGATGTTTGTTCAGTTTTATATGGATGCTTAATATTCACTCTGATTCAGAGGTTTGGTCCTCACACACCAGCCTCCAGGCAGCCTCCCTGATAGTTAGGGCAGGTAGCAAAGCTGATTGCAGATCAGAATGAGGCCTAATGAAGGGGCTATTTCTTTTCAGCTTACATTGATGCAGTTAGAAGAAACAAGTACCCAGAAGACAGACCTCCTGAAAGCCATGACCCCTGTGGTTGCTGTAACTGCATGAAAGTGCAAAAGGAAAAGAAGTCTGAGAATGAGTGGAATCAAACCCGTCAGAGTGAGGGTAGTGCCACTTACACTGAAGAGCAGCTGCTTGGGGTACAAAGGTGAGTCTGTGGTGGGATTAGATGAGTGATTTTAATGTAGAGTTCCTAGCAAAATGTTCTTACCTATTTCTTCTCAAATAAGCATTCTTCAGGATAGATCAGATGTTGGGCCACAAAACAAGGGACAATAAAAGGATTAAAATCATACAGTGTATGTTCTCTGAAATCGACAACAGAGCAAATTTAGGAAATTCACAATGTGTGAAAATTAAATAGTATGTTCCTAAATAACAAATAGGTCACAGAAGAAATTATAAGAAAATTAGAAAATACTTTGAGATAAATGAAAATGAAAATACAGCATACCAAAATGTATAGGATACATCTAGAGCAATACTTAGAAGGACTTTTATATATATATACACATATATATATTATTTATTTTTAAAGTAGTTTTTTTTATGTTTTTTTAATTTATTTTTGAGAGACAGAGAGAGCATGAGCAGGGGAGGGTCAGAGAGAGAGGGAGACACAGAATCTGAAGCAGGCTCCAGGCTCTGAGCTGTCAGCACAGAGCCTGACATGGGGCTCGAACCCATGAACCGTGAGATCCTGACCTGAGCCAAAGCCAGACGCCTAACCAACTGAGCCACCCAGCGCCCCTTAATATATTTTATAATCTCAAATCAATAAGCAAATCTTCCACCTTAACAAACTAGAAAAAGAGTAAAAAGAGTAAACTAAACCCAACCAAGCAGAATGAAGAAAATAAAACAGTAGAAATAAATGAAATAGAGGTTAGAAGAACAACAGAAAGTCAACAAAACCAAAAGTTTTTTTTTAATGTTTATTTATTTTGAGAGAGAGAGAGAGAGAGAAAGAGAGAGAGTGGCAGGAGGGGCAGAGGGAGAGGAGAGAGAAAATCCCATGCAGGCTCCCTGCTGACAGCACAGAGCCCAATTGGGGGCTTGATCCCATAAACCCTGAGACCATGACCTGAGCTGAAATCAGGAGTTGGATGCCCAACTGACTGAATCACCCAGGTGCCCCTGAAAGTTGGTTTTTTTTTTGAGAATATCAACAAAATTGACAAACCTTTAGCTAGGCTAACCAAGAAAAACAAGACTGAAATAAATAAAATCAGAAATGAAAGAGGGGACATCATTACCAGTCTTGCAATAGTAATAAAGATTGTAAAAGAATACCATGAACAATTGTATGCCAACAAATTAGATAACCTGGATGAAACAGACAAATTTGTAGAAAGGTACAAACTACTAAACTGATTCAAGAAGAAAAAGAAGGTAGGGCACCTGAGGGGCTCAGTTCTTAAGCATCTGCCTTCAGCTCAGGTCATGATCTCATGGTTCGTGAGTTCAAATCCTACATCAGGTGAGCTCGAGCCCCACTTTGGGTGAATATAAGCCCCACTTTGGGTGAGCCCTGCTTCTCTATCTTTTTTTTTTCCCCCTCCTGGGATACTCTCTCTCTGTGCCCCTCGCTCACTTGTGCCCCCTCTCTCTCTCTCTCTCTCAAAATAAAAGAAGAAAAAGAGGGATGTCTGGGTGGCTCACTTGGTTCTGCATGCATGCATTCTCTCTCTCAAAATAAATAAACGTTAAAAAGAAAAAATCATATGCATCTACCACAAATACAGAGACTGAATTAACATCAAGAAATTTCCCATAGGGACACCTGGGTGGCTCAGTCAGTTAAATATCCAACTTCAGCTCAGGTCTTGATCTCGCGGTCCATGAGTTCAAGCCCCAGCCAAGCTCTGCACTGGCAGCACAGAGCCTGCTTGGGATTCTTTCTCTCTCTCCCTGTCTTTCTTCCTCTCCCCCACTCATGCTGTCTCTGTCTCTCTCAAAATAAATAAACTTAAAAAAAATTTTTTTTTCTCCACAAAGAAAAACCTAGGTCCAGAAGCCTTCACTGGTGAATAAAACCAAATGTTTGAAGAAGAATTAATTAATCCTTCATAAACTATTACAAAAAATACAAAGAGAGAGGAATACATCTCCACTCATTCTAGGGGGTCAGTATTACCCTATAACTAAAAACAGACAAAGACATCATAAGAAAACTAAACAATCAATCAGTATCCCTTATGGGTACAGATTCTAGTAAGATATAAAAACATATAAAACATATAAAGAGAATTATATACCTTGATCAAATGGTATTTATCCCAGGAGGTTAACACAGGAAAATCAGCATGATATACCATATTAATAGGATAAAGGACAAAAGTCACAGAATCATTTTAATAGGCACAGAAAAAACACTTCACAAAATTCAACACTTTTTGTTTCTGGATATTCTTTCATGATAACAGCACTTAACACCATAGGGATAGAAGTTTCTCAGCTGATAAAGACCATCTATAAAAAACCCACAGCTAACATCATCATACTTAATGGTGAACAATTGCATGCTCTCCAAGATCAAGAAAAAGAGAAGTATGTTCACTCTTAGTCACTTCTATTCAATATTGTAAGAGAGGTTCGAGCCAGGGCACTTAGGCAAGAAAAAGAAACAAATCATTCTTGCAGATTGGAAAGAAATAAAACCATATTAACAAATGATATAATATAGAAAATCCTAAGGGATACACACGCACACACCCTTAGAATTAATCAATGAGTTCAACAAAGTTGCAAAATGCAAGACCAGTATACAAAAATCATTGTTTTTCTATGCCCTACAGTGAACAATCCAAAAATGGAAAACAATTTCACTTATACCACCATCAAAAAAGTATAAAATGCTGAGGAATAAATTTAATCAGAGAAGTGAAAGATGTATGTTGAAAACTACAAAATTTCATTTAAGGAAATTAAAGATCTAAGTAAATAGGAAAATAGCCTGTGTTCATGGATTGTAAGGCTTAACATTGGAAATATGGTAATACTACTCAAATTGATCAATGGATTCAACATATCCCTATCAAATTCATCACTGCCTTTTTTACAAAAATTGACAAGCTGATCCTAAAATTCATATGGGTAATGCAAGGGGCCCATTATACCCAAAACAGTCTTGAAAAAGAACAAAGGTGGAGGACTCACATTTCCCAATTCAAAAACTTACTTCAAAGCTATAGTAATGAAAATAGTGTGGACTAACGTAGGATAGACATGTAGATTACTTGAATAGACTTGAGAGTCTAGAAGTAAGCCTTTATATTTAGGGTCAATTGATTTTTTGACAAGAGTGCCAAGGCAGGGGCTCTACTGACTTAGTCAGTAGAGCATGCGACTCTTGATCTCAGGGTCCTGAGTTAGAGCCCCACTTTGGGCATAGAGATTACTTAAATTTAAAAAAGCCAAGGCAATTTAATAGAGGGAAGAATTGTCTTTAATAAATGTGTTGAGATGCCTGGATGGCTCTGATGCCTGGTTAAGAGTCGGACTCCTGCTTTCTGACTCCTGATCTCAGCTCAGGTTGTGATCTCACAGTTGGCAAGTTCCAGCCTCCCCAGGCTGCCTGCGATTCTCTCTCTACTCCTCCCTCACCTACTCTGGAGCACTCTCTCCCTCTCTCTCTATGCTCCTCCCTCCGTCATGCATGCACTCTAACCATAAAAAAAAAAAAAAGATAAATAGCCCAATTGAAAAATGGGCAAAGGATCTAAATAGGCATTCCTCCAAAGAATATATACAAATGGCCCTTAAAAAAAAAAAAAGATATGCAAATAGCCAATAAGCATGTGAAAAGTTACTCAGTATCATTAGTCATTAGGGAAATACAAACCAAACCCACTATGAGATACCACACCACCTCACACCTGCTAGGATGGCAATAATCAAAAAGATGGACAATAGCAAGTGTTCATTGGAATGTGGAGAAATTAGAACCTTTGTATACTGCTTGTAGGAATGTAAAATTGTGCAGCCAGTTTCAAAAATAGAATGCCAGCTCCTCAGAAAGTTAAACATAGCACATGACCTAGCAATCCACTTCCAGGGAAGTACCAAGAGAACTCAAAACATACTTCCACATAAACTTATACATGAATGTTCAGACAGCATTATCCATATTGCCCCCAAATGGAAACAACCTTCATGTCCATTAACTGATGAATGGATAACAAAAGTAGGAATATCCATACAATGAATATTTTTTGGTAATAAAAGGAATGAATATACATACTACAACATGAATGAACCTTGAACATTATGCTAGTCAAAGAAGCCAGACATAAAAGTCCCCGTACTGTATATTTCCTTTTATATGAAATGTCCAGGATGGCAAACTTATAGAGACACTGGTTGCTAGAGGTTGGGAAGTAGAATGAGGCCTGACTGCTAATGAGTATGAGGTTTCTTTGGGGGTAATAGAAATTACTGGAATTAGATAGCGGTGATGGGTGCATAACTCCATGAATATATCTAAAAACAAATCAATAAACCATATATATTAAAGGAATAAACTTTGTGATATATGAATTATAGCTCAATAAAGCTGTTTTTTTTAACAAACAAAAATTTATACCAAAGAGAGAAAGAGGCAGAGGAGTATTTGCCACGGAAGCAGGGGTTGGAAACTGGGCTGGGAATCCAAAGGATCCCCATGGGCAGCTCTTGGGGATGGACCATGACTGACATTCCAGACCCTGCTTTAGAGTCCAGCCTGTGATACTGACTGACTTTGAACTCTTCAGCAAGGCTCTGGGCCCCTCTCTGCCTAACTGGACTATGTAGTTGCAAAAGACTGGAGACATTCTAAATGCCCATGATTAGGAGATATATATAATCCAAAAACACAATACTATGCAGCTTTTGAAGAGAAAGACATAGATATATAACAACCAATATTTATGTAGTGTCACATGCTATCAAGCACTTTGATCAATACTTCATTTAAATCATAACAGCTTATGATATATACTGGAAATTACCAGCCCATTTCAGAAATAACACCAAGGCACAGAGGTTAAATACACACCAAGATAAGATCCCAACTAAGGCATTCTGACTCCAGGGTTCATGGTCTAGTACAACATTTCTCCAAGTGTGGCTTGGGAACCCCAAAACCCTTAGGGGGTCTGCAGGTTTACAACAACTTTCATAATAATACAAACACATTATTTGCCTTTTTCACTCTCATTCTCTCGTGATTGTACTATGGAATTTTCGAGGGGCTATGTGATATGTAGTTATATTCATCACTCTTAAAATTTCTTGTTTTCATTTCTAATATGGTAATTACTGATAGATATAACTCATATAAACAAAAGCTCTTTGGGGGGACTTCAGTAATTTTTAGAAGTATAATTAACTTCAGAGATCAGGGTGCCTGGGTGGTTTGTGACTTGATTTTGGCTCAGGTCATGATCTCACAGTTTGTGAGTTCAAGTCCCACATTGGGCTCTGCACTGATCGTGCAGAGCCTGCTTGGGATTCTCTACCTTTCTCTCTACCCCTCTACCACTCATGCTTTCTCTCTCTTTGAAAATAAATAAATAAACCTAAAAAACAAACAAATAAACAAAACTTCAGAGATCGAAAAGTTCAAGACTTTGGGTGCTTGGGTGGCTAGGTCGGTTAAGTGTCCAACTTTGTCATATCTCATGATCTCACAGTTCATGAGTTTGAGCTCCAGGTGAGGCTTTGCACTGACAGCTAAGAGCCTGGAGCCTGCTTCAGATTCTGTCTCCCTCTCTCTGCCCCTACCCCCTCACACTCTGTCTCTTTCTCTCAAAAATAAACATAAAAAGAAAAATAAGTCCAGGACTGCCACTCTGGTCTGCATTATTATCCTGTACTCATCTCTGTATGTAACAGATCTTTAAGATAAACTGTTGGTTTTTAAATTTTTTAATGTTTATTTATTTATTTTTGAGTAAGACCCTATGAGAAATGGGCAGAGAGAAAAGGAGAGAGAGAATCACAAGCAATCTCAGGAACTGTGAGATCATGACCCAACCTGAAATCAAGAGTTGTTAGCTTAACCAACTGAGCCACCTTGGTACCCCAAACTGTTGGTTAAAAAAAAAAAATGTATAAAAGTAATTAGGGTATGCTCCTATTTAGGTTTAGAAAAATGTGGAGACATGTCTATACATACTCATGCTGTACACAGCATTCATAGAAAACTTCTAATAGTAGTTGACCTTATGGTGGAGATTGAGGGGCGGGGGATGAGTAAGCAGGAAGTTTTTTACGTTTGTTTTTTTGTTTGTGTTTGAGATGAGAGAATGTGAACTGAGGAGGGGCAGGGAGAGAAAGGAGGAGAGAGAATCCCAAGCAGGCTCTGTGCTATTGAGTGGCACCTCATGTAGGTCTGGAGCCTATGAACCATGAGATCATGACCCCAGCCAAAACCAGGAGTTAGATGCTCAACTGAGTGAGCCACCCAGGTGCCCCTTTATATTAACTTTTTAAAACAAAGTTTTTAAAAAGGTACCCATAAGGAAAATGAGATAGAGAGAGATAACTAGGGTGATTAGGTATTTCTTCTGGGTTTACTATCCTGTGATTCAACTCTCAGGGTAGCTTAGCCTGCACCTTGATATAAGGAGGAGCATGTTTATTCTACCCACTTGCAAAGATTTAGGAAGAATAAAATATTGGGTGTAAAAATACTTTGAAAGGCATTAAGCTCTTGGTAGGAAGAAAATATTGTTAATCACTTTGGATATTTCATTAATGTGTTCACCAATTTTCTTTTAGGTTTGTTTTGGGTTTGTTTTCGGACTCACATATTGCAGGATCAGTGTACTATTTTATGGTGAATTGTTCAAAAGGGAACTTTGTAGATGTACATGTTTCTGATGTGTCTTTTTAGGATCAAGAAATGCAGAAATTACTATGAAATTTTAGGAGTGTCTCGAAATGCCAGTGATGAAGAGCTTAAGAAAGCTTACCGGAAACTTGCCCTGAAATTTCACCCTGACAAGAATTGTGCTCCTGGAGCGACAGATGCTTTCAAAGGTCTGATCCTAAATTAATGTTTAATTCTGCCCTTCTTGTGATATTTGGTCCCAAGTCATTTTCAGCCTCCCCTCTAATTGTTTTATAATACTACAAACAGGACCCTTTTTCCTGCCTTTCCTCTTAAATAGTGATTATCAGCATGGCTCCCTCCTGTCTTCATTCACTTAATTTCTTTTGGAAAAAAAAAATTTGGTTTCTCTGTAATGATACATTTTTATACTTAACACATAAATTAAAAATCTTACTTAACAGCTTCACACCCCCCCAGTGAAGCCATTGATCCAGTCAAGGATTATTAATGGTTGTTAAAACTACTGGTGATGAGTTTTTGTGGAATAGGACCCATGATGTCAGAGTGTCATCCCCCAGAATACGTACTGATTACAAAGCAAAAAAATTCCTTTATAATGGAGATATCTAGCTGCCACCACTTTAACCAAGTGATCCAACTTTCTGTCACCAATACTGGCCCCACCTAACATTATGTGGTATGGCACCTCTGTAGTATTCTTGCCAAAATGTTTGACCTGAATCCAATAATGAGGAAACCATCAACATATGGGCCATTCTACAAAGAACACTGACCTGCTCTTCAAAAAAGTGAATATAATGAAAAGTAGAAAAGGTGGAAGGACCGATCTACATGAAAAGAAATGGAAAGGATATAAAAGCAAATGCAGTACATGGACCTTGCATGAATTGCATGGATTGATGTTAATTTTCTTAGCTATGATAACAGTACTGTGATCAGGCAGGAGATTGTTTTAGGAGATTCATGCTGAAATATTTAGGGATGAAGTGCATAGTATCTGCAGCCTACTTTCAAATGGTTCAGCAAAAGAAATGTATACATACTTTAAGTATGTATGTATGTATGTAAGGTTGAGGGAAGCAATATGGCAAAATGCTAAAATTGATGAATCAAGGGTGTTATTTACTATTTTTTCAACTTCTCTGTTGATTTGGAATTTTTCTAAAGAAAAAGTAAAAAATGATAGCTCTGAGAACATCTTAAAAGTCAACATTTAGGGGCGCCTGGGTGGCTCAGTCGGTTAAGCGCCGGCTTCGGCTCAGGTCAGATCTCACGGTTCGTGGGTTCGAGCCCCGCGTCAGGCTCTGTGCTGATGGCTAGCTCAGAGCCTGGAGCCTGCTTTGGATTCTGTGTCCCCCTCTCTCTCTGACCCTCCCCTGCTCTCACTGTCTCTGTCTCTCAAAAATAAATAAAAACCATAAAAAAAATTAAAAAAAAAAGTCAACATTTAACTCAAAGGATAATCTCCCTTTATTGATGTGCCATTGTGAATCTTATTCTCCCCATAGTTTCAGAAACAAATAGATAATCCACATCGTCTTTACACCTTCATGTAAAGTACCTCACAGATCAATGCCATATCTATGAGAAATCAGTCAGATTTCAAGGGATGTGATATTGAAGCAACTCTAGTTAGCCTTTTTTGTTTGTTTTTTTCTGGTTAGCTTTTTTATTGCTATAAACATTTAATATAATTTCCTCACTAGAAGAACCATAAAGAAATGTTCCTTCCGACTTGATTAAGTCCTTCTGGCTTAAAGGCAGGGAGTAGGGATATCTTAAAGATTTGTTTTTCAAGGTTTCTTTGATTAGTGGTACTGATTTATGTTTAAATGAAATGGAACAAAATTTGCATATTTGTGCATAAGGAGAAGAGGATGATGGTTGGCATATATAATCTATTCAGTCTTTGATTCTTCACTGAGACATTGGAGATCTATTTCTTAATTTCTTTTTTTTAAGTTTTTAAAATATTTTTTGAGAGAGAGAGAGACAGAGACAGAGCATGAGCTGGGGAGGAGCAGAGAGAGAGGGAGACACAGAACCCAAAGCAGGCTCCAGCCTCTGAATTGTCAGCACAGAGCCCGACGCAGGGCTCAGGCTCACAAACCATGAGATCATGACCTGAGTCAAAGTCAGACACTTAACTGAGGCACCCCATATTTATTAATTTCTAAAGACCACTTTCTAAAGTAAGCTGAAATAGGACTGTGATTAGTGAGCACTTTGCTTTTATTTATTTATTTTTTAAGTTTGCTTGTTTATTTTGAGGAGGTAGAGCAGAGAGAGAGAGAGAGAGAGAGAGAGAGAGAGAGAGAGAGAGAGACAGAAAATCCCAAGCAGGCTCCGTGCAGTAAGCGCAGAGCCTGACTTGGGGCTCAATCTCATGAACCATGAGATCATGACTTGAGCTAAAATCAAGTTGGACACTTAACCAACTGAGCCACTCAGGTGCCCTGAGGACTTTGCTTCTAGCCAAGCAGTAATTTTACCGATTATTTTATTCAGGAAACTGTTTATGACTTCATGTTAAAATACCACTGCTTAGGTATGAACTGTTTTGAGCCATAAAGTAATTGCTCTCAAGTGAAATAAGGACACATTTTTTTTTTTTTTACTGTTTTTATTTATTTGAGAGAGAGAGAGAAAGACACAGCATGAGCAGGGGAGGGTCAGAGAAAGAGGGAGACACAGAATCTGAAGACAGGCTCTAGGCTCTGAGCTCGCTGTCAGCACAGAGCCCAACGTGGGGCTCGAACCTATGAACCGTGAGATCATGACCTGAGCCGAAGTCGGACGCTTAACCGACTGAGCCACCCAGGCGCCCCAGGACATACTTTTGATAAATGAAAGCATTAGTTTTTAGTTCATTTTGAGTCCAGTATTGCTTCTGGCTTATCAAACTAGATTGTGGGAAATGTCAAGGACAAGAACTCTGGTGAACTTTCTAGGCCCAAGCACCTTTCCCTAGGCCCCTTTGAAGTCATCCACCCTCGACAACTCTGGGCTCTTCATTGCTACCACAGTGATCACCCTCAGCTACAGCAAAGACTGTGTACTCAGGTACTTTTGGATTTCGGTTGCAGCTATAGGAAATGCCTTCGCAGTCCTGAGTAATCCTGACAAGAGACTCCGCTATGATGAATATGGAGATGAACAGGTGACTTTCACTGCCCCTCGAGGCAGGCCTTACAATTATTACAGGGACTTCGAAGCAGACATCACTCCAGAAGAGCTATTCAATGTCTTCTTTGGAGGACATTTTCCTACAGGTTAGTATTTCAAAATTTTCACTTAAAATTTTATATTTCTCTCTATATCTCTATATCGCAGCAAGCTCCTGTGTAAGGATCTGAATAGAGAGACTCTTAGAAAGAACAAAAATTTGGAACCAGATGAGCCTGAGTTTGAGGCAGGTCTCCAGCCTCCAAGTGTGCATGATTTTAACTAAATCTCTTGGTCCCTCTGATCCTGTTTCCTCACCCAAGAAATGGGGCAGATAACCTCTACCTCACAGGCTGCTACAAGAATGAGATTTATAAGTGCTTAATAAATAATTGCAAGATGCCTATTATTATCCTTATTGTGAAATAGCAGTTATATAAAGATAAAAGTTAGAAAAATACCCTAGAGAGTTGGAAGTTGGAATAATTAAATGTCCAGGAAGTAAATTGAATTTTCTGAGTTGCTATTAAAGATACTAGTAACATAATCTGATATTGGGCAAGGAAGCAGACATGAGCATATAAGACAGGATTCATGGCCCAAATGTTCTTTCTTTACTAAAGACCTTTTGGGGTTCTCTCACTCACTAGTTACAAAGGACTGTTTATTTACTTATTCCTTATTTTGTTTATTTGAGAGAGGAAGAGCGCATGAGTGAGTAGGGGAAAAGGTCAGAGGGAGAGAGAGAGAATCTTAAATAGGCTCCACACCCAGCACAGAGCCTGATGCAGGGTCACAACTGTGAGATCATGACCTGAGCCAAAACCAAGAGTCGGAAGCTTAACTGACTGAGCCACCCAGGTGCCCCACAAAGGACTATTTAAATAGAGGCAGGAGAGCTAAGTACATTCCATTTCAAATTGGTTCACTTGGCTTACTTACTGTTTTATTTTTCTACTGAGTAAAATGGGACAATACTTTACCCTCAGAGAACCTAGCTAGGACAAAAGACCCTAGAAAAAGCAAGGAAGGAGTGTTTGCCATATCCTGTACTATGTCTTTCTTTTTTTTCTTTCTTTCTTTTAAATTTTGCATGTGCAAGCATGATTTTTATTTTATTTTATCTTTTTTAAGTAATCTCTATACCCAATTTGGGGCTCAAACTCACAACCCCTAGATCAAGAGTTGCCCACCACCGACTGAGTCAGCCAGGCACCCCACTATGTTTTTCTTTCTTTTCCAGGAAACATTCATATGTTTTCAAATGTGACAGATGATTCTCACTATTACCGCCGGCGGCACCGGCATGAGAGGATGCAGACACGGAAGGAAGAAGAAGAGGAGGAAAAGCCTCAGGTACTGAGGGAGGACAGCACAACTACCGCCACAAACACTAGAACTGAGCTGTTTTTAAGGCATATATGACCAGGATTTAGAAGTTCAATGTGAGCTATGTTGTTAAAATGTGTTTTAGGAAAGTGGAGGCGGTGGGAGGGAAAGATGGATAACTGGCCCAAATGGGCCAGAATGGTACCTTCCTTCCCACCCATCCTTTGGCGGCTATTCCAGGAAATCAGTTCTCCTGTGGGGTGTCTTGATCAAGGTTTTCTTCCCTGCAGAAAATAAGAACTCCCTTCAAAATATGCAGAACTAAAGGGAGTTTAACGTAAGGGATCTAGGGAGTCTCATGAAGCTCAAGGGCAGGACGCCTCATGACAGACGGGAACCAGAAACTAAGGCACCCATACCGCTTTCTCTCCGTGACTATTTGTGGCCAGATTGTCTCCACTTCTCCTGCCTGTCTGCATCTGCTTTGTTCTCTCTAAGCAGCCTGGCTTATTCTACCTCCTCTTGCAAACAGCCAGCGTACACTGCCTAAGAGTGTGTGTCCTTCAGGTAACTGCCTAGTGGTGAACAGTGATGAATCTCAATTCCAAATTCCTAGGAGGGAGAATGTGATTATCCCTGCTTGGATTAGATGTCCCCCAGTCCATCCAGCTGTGGCCAAGGGAACAAAGCTTCATAATACTAACATGGCCCTGAAAGGGTCACAGTCTGGGCAGGCTCACCCAGAGGCGTCTGCTTCTTTAGTCTTAGAAAAGGGGCTGCATGAGAATTACCGTGTGTCAATGCAGGTCGTGGGTGGGTCTCCTTCAGCCTTCTCAGCACAGAGAACAGAGTGTTTGGTACTTCTCAGCACAAAGGACAGCTTTCCTAGAAAAGCCTTGGGCTTTGTGCAGTACATTGCAGTAATGTGTATTTTCTTTGGGAAAACTATCTATTTTCTATAAGCTTTATATTAACAAAGACTACTTATACCAAATATTTTTTCTTCTTTTTCAGAATACATATTCTGCATTTATTCAGTTACTTCCAGTTCTTGTGATTGTGATTATATCTGTCATTACTCAGCTGCTAGCTGCTAATCCCCCGTATAGTCTATTCTATAAATCGTAAGTCAAATATTTTTAAATCTTTCTTAACAACAACCTGGAGGCTGAAAGACTTGAATGTTTTGCTAGTACATTGCTAACATTTCATTTCCCCTTTGTAGAAAACACTGATTTTATGTTTAAAGGAACAGCAGGATAGTAATAGAGCAGAGACTCAAAAATACTCTTGGCAGTTTCCTGTGTGCTCAGGACATGGATTGTTTTGTTCTATAGCGACATCATCTGATCAGCCGCAGAATAGCAGCAACTAGTTTCTGAAAGATGAATAGACCAACTCCAGTTTCAGATTAAATTATCATACCATGTGAGATTTGGAAAGGACCATATTGAGCTTGCCATCGAATCGCCAGACCCCTCTGGGTCAGGAACGTAGTAGCTGAGATCCAGTAATTATTTTCAATTTAAGTAATTGCAAGAATAGGACATTTATTCATGATGAGGCTACAAATTCAAACCATAGTATCACATTTCTTTGCTTATGCTGAAAATATAGAAATGCACTGTAATGTTTGTGCTGCATGAAAATGATGAGCTCAGATAGGGATTTTTTTGTTGTTGTTGTTTCTTTAATTAATTATTTCATTTAAGTCAGTTTGCAAAGTTTGGTCCCCAGACCAGCATCATCAACATCAAACATCTGGCAACATCTGGCAGAATGTTAGAAATGCAAACTTTTTTTTAATTTTTATGGTTTTTTAAATTTAGTTTTGAGAGACAGAGAAAGACAGCGCGAGCAGGGGAGGGTCAGAGAGAGAGAGGGAGACACAGAATCCGAAGCAGCCTCCAGGCTCTGAGCTAGCTGCCAGCACAGAGCCTGATGCGGGACTTGAACCCATGAACCATGAGATCATGACCTGAGCCAAAGCCAGCCGCTTAACCGACTGAGCCACCCAGGCGCCCCAGAAACGCAAACTTTTAAGCTTCACTCCATGTATACTGAATCAGAAACTCTGAGGATGAGAACTAGCAATCTGAGTTTTAATAAGCCCTCCAAATAACTCTGGTCCATATTAAAGTTAGAGAATCACTGGATTAATTATTTTAAGTTAAATGAGAAATGAGTCATTACTCATTATTATAGTTTAGCAGACAAAAACCTTACAAAAAGGGGTCACCTGGCTGGCTCAGTCAGTAGAACATTAGACTCTAGATCTTGGGGTTGTGAGTTCAGCCCCACATTGAGTGGGGAGATTACTTAAAAATAAAATCTTTAAGAAAATTCTTTTTTAACATTTACCCATTTTTTGAGAGACAGAGTGCATGAGCAGGAGAGGTGCAGAGAGAGAGGGAGACACAGAATCGGAAGCAGGCTCCAGGCTTCAGCACAGAGTCTGATGCAGGGCTCACACCCATGAACCATGAGCTCATGACCTGAACTAAACTCAAATGCTTAACCAACTGAGCCACCCAGAAGTCCCTTAAAAATAAAATCTTAAGAAAAAAGTTTCTTTTAAATTTACGAACTGTGGAAGCCATAGGGCAGTACATAACAGGAAAAGTCTTTGCAGGCAATCACTGTAGAATGAAGACTATATTCTAGATCAGTATCTTCATTTTACAGAAAGGAAAGCTGAGAATCAGAAGTTCCTACTATCAGATCACACTAGCCTGATTCCCTCCACTTCCCAACTTCCCGTGTTCCCATTTGCTATCGCTACCCCCCTTCTTGTGCAGCTAATGGGGCAGGGAGGAACTCGCCCTGCCAACATCTTCCCAGAAGGGCGTGGGAGAAATCATGGCCTAAACACTTGGACATTAGCAAGATTCTTCAGTAGAGAGATCAAAGGAGAAAGCGGAGGAAATGTCAAATATACTTTAGTCAAGATGGAATTTCTCTAGTTTGAATAAAAGTAGCTTGGATTGCAGCGTCTGGTTGGCTCAGTCGGTTAAGCATCTGACTTCGGCTCAGGTCGTGATCTCACAGTTTGGGGGTTCAAGCCCCGCGTCAGGCTCCGTGCTGGCAGCTCAGAGCCTGGAGCCTGCTTCCGATTCTGTGTCTCCCTCTCTCTCTGCCCCTCCCCTGCTCATGATCTCTGTCTCTCAAAAATAAATAAATGTTAAAAAAAAAAAAAGTAGCTTGGACTTCGCACGTTGCTACCACATCATTTTCACTTAAATGTGAGCTCCCTTATATACTTCCTTATAATTCCTGTTTAGTTAACCCAGACCAACTGATGTTTCTGAGCACCATATGCCATTGGACAGCTTAGACCCACGCAGAATTAGTACAGAAGCATCGCTGAAATCTTTTGTCTGATATTTTTGCAGTTCTCACTCACCAGCTATGTGTGAAGTACTTTTTATGTGTCCTAAAAATTGATACCAGGTTGGTTCTAAGCTATCTGGTTATGTGTAAATAGTTTACAGTAGCAATCAGTTCATTCAACCAGCATTTACCAACAGCCTGCCTTGTGCCAGGTACCATGCTAGGTCCTGCACAATATACAAAGTTGTTTTAAACATTCAGCATTCAACTTTTAGCACAGAAAGCAGTATAAGAGAGGTTAATCCTTTAAGAGAATACAGTAACTACACCGAGGTTGAATTCACAGTATGAAATGCTCCTATGAGGATGACATTACAGTCACTACTTTGCTAGGGAAATAATAAGAGTTAGGTGTACTAGACAATGACATTTGGCATCTGCCCTACGAAGATGTGATTACGGCCATGATACCTGTGCCACCCGGTGCTAAGAGTGATACTGCCGAGTATAAAAAGCTTACCTGAGACTCTCTCTCCTTGTCTCAGGACCTTGGGCTACACCATCTCTAGAGAAACACAGAATCTGCAGGTGCCTTACTTTGTGGATAAAAACTTTGAGAAGGCCTACAGAGGAGCATCTCTACGGGACCTGGAGAAGACGATAGAGAAGGATTACATTGATTACATCCAGACGAGTTGTTGGAAGGAAAAACAACAAAGTAAGGTGTTCTCGAAGGGGCTTTTACCGGTGGTTGTGCTGCCAACCGGAGGCATCCCCAGTTTCCCGATCCATTCTTTCTCCTTGTTTGAGTCCCACATGTTTTTGTGGACAGAGGCCCATTCAGGATACTACGAAAAAAGTGAAGTTAATTGACAGGATCCATATGGCCAGGACTCTGAAACCTTAAGAACTTAGGCAGGCAGCCTTCGTATGGCTCTGAGGGTCTACCTCTCTCTGCCCATCTGCCCCCCACCCCTCTCTGCCAGCTGCCTTCCTTTGCTTCTTCAAGCTTTCCTCCCTCATAACCTGGCTTTGCCCTGGTTGGCTTTGATTGCTGCCTTCCTCGTCGCTCTCCCAGCTTCCACAGCCCTGCTAGTTATTGGCCCCTTTCTATATCGCAAGCTTCCTCCCTCAGTCCTAGCTGGATGGTCCAGTTTTCTAATTCCACACAGGGAAATCTGATCCATCCAGCCCAAGTCTTTGAGGCAGACCAAAAGCCAGCTCTGGTTGGCTGTGGCCACATATATCAAAAGTGGCCCCACCTGGGTCTGCCCCTTCAGTAAGGGTGGCTTTGAGCAGGCCTTCCACCCCTTTCCCTCTCTGGATACAGTGGGAGTGACAGGGTCTGCCAAGTGGCTTCCAGTTCCAACTGAGTGTTAATGGGGAGTGTTGGTAGCAGGGGTGGCCCTGCCTCTCAGCCAACAGGTGCACTTTTCATCCCACTTGAATTCCACAGATACACATACGCAATCACATGCACACCCTTAATACCTGTATCTTACAAAAACTTGGCTTTCATTAATTTTTAAAAAGCAAACTAACTCATGTTTTAAACAGTATTACTGGATATTATCAAAAGTCTAACAGTGCCTGATAAAATTAGCTCTTCTGTCATGGCGCTACTAACCCCTTGCTGACCAATCATGCATCCCAGCCCTACCCCCAAGTTAATCTCTCCTTCCTGTGTGTTCTTAAAGCACTTTGTTCATCCTGCTAACACAGTACTGTCCTCAGTGTTAGTGTTCTGTAGGTACATGTCCGGCTCCCTCCTGGACCATGGGCTCTCTGAGGATAAGAGCCATGGCTTACCAATCTCGTGTCCCAGGCCCCTGGCACAGTCCTTGCTTCAGAACAGGTGTTCAATCAATATCTTTTGAAGAGAGGATTCTCAGGACTGGAAAACAATAAAATGTTTGTGGACTAAGAATCACACAGGAGGGTTAGTTTCCTCACCCTGGTCTTTTGGGACCTTGTCCCTGCCCTCTATTTCAGTAGGGCAGAGCCCACCTGGACCCTCAGGTGCACTAGGAGCTTGATAGGCAATCACCGTGGAATGAAAGGGGAAATTAAGCAGGGGGCAGTTGGTTCAAAAATTTATTGGAAAATACTGAAAAACCTGAAGGGTCAGGAATTACCCTACCTCGTGTCAAACAAGGTGTTGCAAGTTTCAAAAATCAGGAAAGAATTTTGGAGCAAGAAAAGGCTTTTGACAGAAAGGCATTTAATACATGGCTCTACACCACGTGAAGGCCACAGTGTGTATCCTAAAAGTCCCCATTGTACTGTGCCCTGGAGGGTTTTGAATTTGTTGCTTTGCACAAGAACTGGATGAAAATCTGCATTTCACATTCAGACACCTACCCACCCACGTACACTCCCTAGCTGGAGGTGTACAAAGATCTTATGGTAAGGATTACATCTAGATGGTTTTTAGGCTTCTCCCCCATCTCAATGAGCCTAGCTTCAGGGCTTTGGTCCTCTCTGGGTATAAATAAGAATCCAGTGGGTAAGCATGATGCATCTACCCACAAGTTCCAGAGGATGATCAGCACACACCCTTTAAAAATCTATTTCTGGCATTTAAGGATGGTGGCTGTCCAGAGTCTCCACACGACCCAAATGCCATCTGAGAATGAGCGGCATCTGCCCTCCAGATCCAGCAGCAAGTGCAGCCAACAAGGTTAAATTTAGCACTTGGAGGTTGTAAAAATAAACCCATTTGAGAACAAAGTTCACTCTTGGCAAAATACCGAATGGAAACTGTTTTTAGCAAAGTTAGCCATTGTCTTTTTAAATCTTTTGTTCATCTCTTTTTTCTGGTTTGCTGTACAGTGCTTAATCTGAGTGAATTTCTGTGAGTAATGCCTTACTATGAACACTGATTGCCCTGTTTACTCCTTCACAGCTGCATCTAAATAATAAACCCAACACCAGGGGAAGTGGCCACACCACTGGGCTGGGCCAGACAAAAGTAACAGGCAGGATCTGCCTCCCAGCCTGACAGAGCTAAGCTGAGATCCTGGCCCTGCCTGGCAGAGGAGCGCTTCTTTCCATGCCCTGGAGCAGGGTAGCACAGTGGGAAGAAGCTTAGGCTTGGAAATGGGGATAGACTGCACTTTCCCCTAGAGACGCTGTATGGGTTATAGAAGATATGATGCTTTGCGTGGTGTCTGGCACATATTAAATACCTGTCCCTGATGGGGTTCAGGCCTTGCATGGTCTTGCTAGACTGGATGCAGAACTGTCTCATGCTGCTAGATCCTGAGGGTGGTTGGTATTCCTTGTGGTCTTCTAGACCACGTGAGAGCAGAGTGTTCTTGAGAGGCTCTGGGACGTGTTTTTTTATTGTTTGTTTATTATTGAGACAGAGGAAACAGAGCATGAGCAGGGGAGAGGCAGAGAGAGAGGGAGAGACAGAATCCGAAGCAAGTTCCAGGCTCTGAGCTGTCCGCACTGAACCCATCACGGGGCTCAAACTCACAAACCGAGAGATCATGACCTGAGCCGAAGTTGAATGCCTAACCAACTGAGCCACCCAGGCATCCCTCTGGGATGTGCTACTTAAGCAATTTGCCTGAGTCCGTTTCCCTGGAAGCCTCAATACTCTGTCCCTCTATCACACTGGCATTCAGGGCAAGGGAAACATTTTGTGAAGAAGAAAAGCTGTTCCGTTGATGTCCCTTCCAAAGATTTTTTTAACTTAGAAGTTATACGGAATTTTAACAGTCATAATATGTCAAAATTAACGTATTAGTT
This sequence comes from Suricata suricatta, assembly GCF_006229205.1. Taxonomy (NCBI): domain Eukaryota; kingdom Metazoa; phylum Chordata; class Mammalia; order Carnivora; family Herpestidae; genus Suricata; species Suricata suricatta. Next base: position 29,778,342 of record NC_043705.1, on the reverse strand, counting down.
GAATTGACCTTTTACTCATTGAGGGGCAAAAGCATTCACTGGCAGTTTGGAGAGAAGTTTCTCTAAGCCCGGTAATAGGCATTTGGGACTGGTTCCTTGAAACACTGACATTGTTGCAAAGTCACTGCTCTGAAGCAGGGGTCTCAGCCTCTGGAGCGTTGAAACCTGGTTTTAATGAACTTTATGAATAGCTGTGTGATCGTTTAAGAGCATTCATATATGTAGAGTTTTCCTTCATCAGCTTTTTAGCATGGGTATCAGTGTAGAAAATAGTAAGAATCATTAGTCCTTAGTGTCTTGTAGAATAAGATTCCAGGCGATGAGCATTTAGGTAAGCTCAGCAAACAAAAAACCTAAGGAAATGATTGCAAGGAAAAACAAAGCCACTGAATCTGTTCTGTATACTGGCGTAAGCATAAATGATTTTACAGAGACCTCTTGAACAGGCTTCCTACGTGCCGGAGAAGCCAGAGAAATGGAGTTAGTGCAGCGGGTGGGCCACAGGAGAGGAGGGCTCTCATTTGGGTGTGGCACACGTCCTCCAGGAAGCCCTGTCACCTGCGAGCATGACTGTGCCAAGGCAAGCTCCGGCTAGCAGGCACTGCGGGCACCCGCGCCAAAGGGTGAGGGCACATTGTTCTAGGGCTCAGGAGACACACTGCTTGCCAAGCAACTGCTGGGCTAGGGCCCAGGCTCTGAGCCTCCATTGTAGAGGGAGGGTTTTCATGCATGGCCACCCCTCACCCCAGAGTCCTGCACTTAATCTGCACTATGGGCCTTACTTGGTGTAAATAGAATCATTGTGAGCAGAAATGCCAGACAGTGTTTTGTGTTGATAAAAACTTATTCAGAAACCAATGCCCATTGTTCTCCCTGGCTAAGTATTAATTCCTGTTTCTAGTCAGTTTGCTGATTAATCAGACAGGTGCCTCTCGTTCCACCAAGAAAAACAAAATCTGTTGGCAGGATGATTCAGAATGGATAGACATATTTCAAAATGGTTAAAATAGCATTTTCAGAAGTATGGTCCTTTACACACGGAGTAGCTGCCTGCTGTCGAGGCTTTCAGAAGCCACAGGGCCCATCCAAGCGTTCCATCCTGTTAATGCACAACACGTCTCTGGGGGTGCTTTTCAGGCTTTCCTTCCTAAGAACGTCTCTGAAACTTGACAAAAGAATGAAAAATAGAGGCAGCCAAACCACCGTTGAGTCAGGAAAGACAGAGGAGATTATATTCTGGTTAAAAATAGAATGACCTTCTCCACCATGAAGAGAAAATGAAATTCATTTAGTCAAGGAGACAAAGGTCACCGAATCCAGATGCTTTTACTTTTAAAAGAGCCCAGCTGCCTTTGGCCTTTGAGTTAGGGACCCCACATGTGGCGAGGGAATGAAGAAAGCCGCCAGCAACCTGGCCTTCTATAGAAGGCATACCCACTGGAGGGAGGCTCTGTGTCAGTTAGCATGTATGAGTTATGATCCAGCAACGCAGGGGACAGAATGGAGCAGCTGTCTTTGTTTCAGATGACAGGAACGGGCGACTGGCCTCCATTCTCTCCCGACTGCCATCTGAATGCCATTCGTAGGAAGGCCACGAAATGGAGTCTCCTCTTACTGCACACGTGCAATGTTTCCTAAGTCTGGTGCCAAATGTTCTATTGATATGAACTAAGTCCGGCGTTTTTATAATCGAGCACGGATGCTGTAGGACTCTGGGACCACAGGTGTCCTTTAATCCTTAGCACCTGGTGTAGTGTAGCTGCCGGATTCATGTTTCTTGAATAAATGAGTAAGCATTCCTTAAATTTAACTAAAAGAAAAAGCATTAAATAAAAGGGGCTTTGACTTCAGAAATAGTGAAATGAAACAAAGGAGGTCAACTCTCTTGATGAACTGTTCCCTCTTTTACCTTTCAGAGTCGGAATTGACAAATTTGGCAGGATTATACAGAGATGAACGATTGAAACAGAAGGCAGAGTCGCTGAAACTTGAAAACTGTGAAAAACTTTCCAAACTTATTGGCCTACGCAGAGGTGGCTGAGAGAATGATGGCCCTACACAGGGTCGGGGTTTTGCTACTTGTTACTATTTATGTTCCTAATTCCATTTTATAATATAAAATTAGGAAATGATGAACATTTTACAACTTGCTAACTTTGGTGGGCAGAGTCAAAGGCACTTGAGCATGGAGCCAGATTTATCAGCACAGAGTCTTTCCTGGGGATTTGCTCCAGGGGCCATGAACAGTTCATCCAAATTGAATTAACAGCAGAGCGTTTGATGTAGCCCCCCTGGTCCAAGCCTACCCTGCCTCTAGGATTCATCCCAGAGCAGATCTCCGTTTTCTTCTTCCTTCCCTACTTCAGTTAAATCTCAATACCTAGTCGTTCTAGGTGTAGCCACAGCCGCTGAATATTAGTTGTTTACCATGTGCACCAAGAACGCTCCCTCTCCCCTCACAAAAATCATCATGTCCCCTAGCATTCAGCCCTTGGAACATGTTTGCATTTTCTAAGGGGAAGGTAGAGAGATGTCAACTATTACAGACAATAGTTCTCCCACTTGACTATCTCTGTTTAGAGTTACTAACATTAGCAAACTGCCTGATTTGAGTTTCTTGTACTTCCTTAACCCTCTCTTTTGTCGAGGGTCCAGAAAGTAAAAGCTACTGGGTGAAACAGTTCCATGGACAACTCAGCAGCAGAAAGCCAGGGTCCGGGGAGGAAGGTAAAACACAAGACTGAGTTTCCTTTTGCAGCATGACTGACCAGAGTCCCTACACCCGATGGCAGTATAGTAGGCAGACCTAAGAATAGGCATTGTCAGCCAACCAGGATGGTTACTCAAATCTAGAGCTAGAGGGGAAAGACCCTCTTTCTGTGGCTTTGGATGGTATTGGTTCCAAGCAGTCACTATGTTTAACCCAGTGTCCTACACTTTGTGATATGAGATGCTTTTCCATGTAGTCAACATTTATTGAGTGCCTGGTATGAAGAAGGGGCTCCCACATATATTTTCTTGCTTTAACCTCCTTATAACTCTGTGAAGGAGACATGTTACTTTTTGGTTTTTTTTTTTTAATGAAAGAGAATATTGGCCCAGACCCAGTCATACAATTGGTAGTGGCAAAGCCAGGCTACTTATCAAGTACGAAGTGTGAGATCATTCCCATTTCTCTGATGATCCTAGCCAGACTGTTAAGGCATAATCTTTCCCAAGGATGCCCCAGTCCTCCCTGACCTTATGACTCTGTATCCTTTTTATGACCGTCCTGTATTCATTCAGGACACCTTTTTCCATGGTCTTTCAAAGCAAGACCCTCTCTATAACAATTCTGTATACAAAGCAAGAGATCCCTCAAAGGCAGGCAGCCGTTCCCACAGGTGGCAAGGAAGACGCAGGCTGTTGCCTTGGCCCTGTGGTTCTGGGCCCTCTTGTCTAGTGAGCTGCCAGGACTGAGCTGCCTAGATCATTATGAATCAGAACCTGGCAAATCAGTAGGAAACTGTAGTCTGCACTTCACGTTTTCTTCAGGATGGAAGGAAAGTTCCTTTATTAAAACTGATTTCCAAAGTAGAGTTTCTCCTTTCAGATTCATAGCCATGATTTAGGCAGATGTCTCTAGTATGGTTCAACATGGACATTCCACAGGGTTAGGAGGTGGGTCTAGAGGTGATGAGAGGATCTTTGGTGGCTGGTAGGGGGCAACTCCTCAGCTGTGGGGAGGGAACATCTCCAGAAATGCCAGATTTTGTTGTCCAACTAAGTCTGTCTTCCTGGTTTGGGGGACTTCCTTGATCTTTTCTGAGTAAGTGAGGGGATTTACACTACACAATATGTCTGAGCCAAACGGGCTTATGGAAAGTTATCCTATACACATAAACAAAAGCTCTTCCCTCCCCAGCTCCAATCTCTGCTAGAAAATGGGCCATAATTAAATTGACTTGACATAGATTTCGTGGTAGAGATGAATTATCTGTGATGATACTAAATAGAGGCAGAACTAACGCCATTAAATGTCAGGTCTCTTGTCTGTTTTTAAAGCACTCGTGGTACCGTTGTATTTATTACCTAATAGACTACAATCACATCTGGCTTTTCTCAATAGAACAGTATTTGACTTTGGTTGAAAAATAGTTTAATCTGCTTGATACGGTCCAGAATATGGCTAAACTATGATTTCTGGGGTTCTATTTTAGATGGGTTGTCCACATGGTGGTAAAATAAGCGTCTTCCTCTTGCCTCCCTCTTTTGGAAGGCTTCCTGATCACGTATAAACTCTTTAGTAAGGCTTATTCTTGCTATCTTGGCGTGCAGCTTTCTACATTTCTGTGAGCATTCATGGGGATGTGTGAGGTGGGGAAGTGGAGCAAAGAAGCAGGGCTAGTGGCTTAAGAAGAAGGTGAAGCTCCCATTCATGAGAACGAAAGCACTCTCTGTGCTGCCTGATCCGCAGTGAGGAGGAGAGGGTGAAAACCCTTCTCACACAGAGGACACTGCAGCTTCAAGGAATCCATGTCCCCAGATTAGCAACCCTGGGGTTCATCTGCTCAAACCAGAAAACTTCTGAATTCCCTTGATCAGCTCCAGGCCTTACACCTTGGGACAAATGATTGGTAAGAAAATGCCATTGCTATGCTTTCTACTGGAAACGGTCAGAAATTACACTGAACTCCAAACCCCACTGGAACATGGGATCCCACAGCCCGGCCAAGCCTTTCATTGCTCTCATTTTCTTCCTCATGCTCAGGACTGACTTTGTGAGGAGGCACTGTTGCGATTCCAGAAGCTTTCTGACTGGCCACACCTGCAAGTTCATTGTCTCTGCATGCCCTGTTCCTCACAGAAGCTAACTCTTAATTAGTATTTATTTTGGACTCATTTATGGTATAAGCTTAGTGTTCTAATATATTTATTTTGGGGAAAGGCCAAGTTACTCTACATCCTATGTTTGAGCCTGCATTGTTGATACCTCGTGCAGTGACCACCACGTAACTATATACCCATGTGTTCGATATTGACTACATCACTTGCATCACACTCAGTATTGGGAATTAAAGATCTGAATGTTCTGTGACCAGAGCCAGGTTTGACACAGGTGGAATCAGCTCCTGGTGGAATACGAATCCTGAAAACTCTGGTCACCTGATCCACTGCATCTGGATTGAGTATTTTAATAGAGAAAGAAATTAAATGATTTTATATAAAAAGAATGGCTCTATATTTTTCTTTTGTTCTTTTACCCTTGCCCATGGCACACCTGGGCACCACATAATGCTGGTCTCCCTTGGAGCCACTTAAGACTAGAGAAGGCTTAGTCTCTCTCTTCTGCTCCATCTTCCCTCATCCATCAGTGGAATTATTGGTGTTTAGAACAACAGATAACATTGGTGGCATCACCAATTCTATATTTCTTGTCTATAAGGTAATAGCAGCTGCGGCATATTATAGCCTACGTACAGAGCTAAACTACTTCACGTCTGAAAATCAGGTGTTATCCCAGTTCCCTAATGGCCTTGTTCCCATTGACTCATATTTAGGAAAACCTTGGTTTAAAAAAATTCAGTACATGGCGGTGCCTGGGTGGCTCAGTCAGAAGAGCATGTGACTTTTGATCTCAGGGTCATGAGTTCAAGCCCCAGTTTGTAGAGATTACTAAAAACAAAAACAAAACACAAACTCAAAATATACAGTATATGGTTCATAATATCTTTCATTACAAGAAAGATGGAAAGAGATACAATTCGGCAAAGATGTTGAATATATTGTGTGTCTGTGGGCTAAGCTTTGGGGTTGGGGAATGGGAAACAAGTGAGACCCAGCACCACGGCTCCTGGAGCTCATATCTGAGGGCAAAGCTAACTTTAGACATTGCTTCCTGGTGGGATGAATGTCAAAGGGAAATGTGATCCAGTTTGAGGCTTTGGTGAAAGCAACTCTGAGGAAGAGAGACTTGAAATATAGTCATCCTTCTTACAGAATGCAGTGATTTTTTTAATGTTTATTTTTGAGAGAGAGAGTAGGGAAAGGGCAGAGAGAGGGGAACAGAGAATCCCAAGCAGGCTCTGAACTGTAGGCACAGAGCCTGACGTGGGGCTCAAACCCACAGATGTGAGATCATGACCTGAGCCCAAGTTGGGTGCTTAACTGACTGAGCCACTCAGGCCTCCCTGCAGTGATTTCTTTTTTTAATAGAAGATGGAAAAACACGCTCAGTGCTCCCATTTCCATGAATAGCACCACCATTTATCCAAGTGCGAAAGTCAGAAAGCCAGGAAACCATGTGGTAAACTTAATTTGAAGTCCCCCCAAAGGAGCATGCCTAGTATTTGTGCCCTTGCATAGTCCCCCTTCTAATCTGGACTGGCCTTTGATCATTTTTTTTAAATGTTTTATTCTTGAGAGACAGCGGCAGAGCATGAGCAGAGGAGGGGCAGAGAGAGAGGAGGACACAGAATCCAAACCAGGCTCCAGGCTCCAAGCCGTCGGCAGCACAGACCCCGACACGGGGCTCCAACCATGGCCTGAACTGAAGTCGGAAGCCCAACCAACTGAGCCTCCCAGGCACCCCTGGCCTTTGATCTTTAACTGAAAGAATGTGGCAAAACTAGCAGGTTCCATTTATGCACTAACGGGAAGGCAGTTGCCATGTAAGTCCAACCGCTCTAAGACCACTAAGCTAACCACATGGAGAAACCATGCAGAGGAGGGGAGAGGAGAACCAAACAAGTGAGCTAGCAGCAAGGACTGAGAACTCAGACAGAAGATCCAAGCTGAGCTGTTTGGGCCACCTGAGCTGATGGGCAAAACAGAAATAAGCTGTCCCACCAAGCCCTGTTCAAACTACCAAGTCATGGGCAAATGACAGAATAGTTGCTGTTTTAAGTTATTGCATTTTGTGGTAGTTTGTTTGCAGCAACAGACAACCAAAGCTACCTTGGCTCCCTTTCCCACGTATCCCCTCTTTCATTAAATCCTATCCATTTGACCTCCAGAACATTCTAAATCCAACTACCCTCTTCATCTCTTCAGACACCATCTGACTCCCAAACTACCAGCAGCTTTTTCTGATAAAAACTCCAACAGCTTCTTAAGCAGTCTCTGTGCGTTTACTCAGGGCCACTTCCAATCTGTACACCTTCCTGCAACCATAGATCTTCCCAGAGCATAAATTGTCACCCTTTTGCTTAAAATATTTTAGTAGCTTTCTTTTGCTCCCAGAATAAAAAACCATCAAAGTTCTTCGGGTGGCCTAATGCTTAACAAGTTTCTACCAAGTTTCTGGCCACTGACCCTGCTTGCCCTGTTCATCTTTTTTTTTTCCCCGCCACACTAGCCTTTTTTTAAGGTTTTTTTTTTTTTTGAGAGAGAGAGAAAGAGAATGAGATCATGACCTGAGCCACAATCAAGAGTCAGACGCTAAACCCACTGAGCCACCCAGATGCCCCCATACTAGTCTCTTAATTACTACAGTCTGCCAATCCCTTTTGTCCTGGGGACCTTATATATACTGTTCCCTGTTTGTGAAACCCTTTCCCACTCACCTGCCCTTATTGCTTTGTTAAGTGCCTCCTGGTTTATCTTAATAGGTTTCAGCTCAAACATCCCACTTCCTCACAGAATTCTTCCCTGACACCCCAGACTGGGCAAAATCCCCCTTTAAAATAATCTCATTCCAGGGCACCTAGCTGGCTCATTTAAAAGAGCATGTGACTCTTTTTTTTTTTTTAATGTTTATTTTTGAGAGAAAGAGAGCACAAGCTGGGGAGGGGCAGAGAGAGAAGGGAGACAGAGGATCCAAAGCAGGCTCTGTGCTAACAGCAGAGAGAGCCACCCAGGCACCCCTAGGTAGAGCATATGACTCTTACAGGGTCGTCAGTTCAAGCCCCACCTTGGGCCCGGAGCCTACTTTAAAAAAATATGGGGTACTTGGGGGGCTCAGTCTGTTAAGCGAGAGATTTCGGCTCAGGTCATGATTTTGTGGTTTGTGAGTTTAAGCCCCACTTCAGGCTCTGCTAACAGCTTGGAGCCTGGAGCATGCTTCAGATTCTCTCTTCCTTTCTCTCTCTCCCTCTGCCCCTCTGCCACTTGCACTCTGTCTCTCTCTTTCTCTTAAATATAAGTAAACATTAAAAAAAATACCCATTCCTCTCTTTCTTAGCACCTGTCATAGCTATAATGCTATTTATTTAGCTAATGGCTTAATTTATAATTTAAATAGGTATTTTTTTTGATGTGTCTCCCCCACTAGACTAAGTTTCATTCTGGTTTTATCTGAGCTGAACCTTGAAGAAATGACAAATCATCTGCACACTGGCTGGACGTGCAGCCCAAATTCTTTGAAACTACTACTATCAGCAGGTGGGATATGTCTCCTCTCCTTGAATCTGAACCCTGAGACCCTTGGCAAATAGAATAGAGCAGAAATTACATGGTGCTGGTTTTTAGGCCCAAGCCTTAAGGAACTGACCATCTTCCATTTCCTATACAAACTTTTCTTACATTTATTTATTTTTGAGAGACGGAGATCAAGCAGGGGAAGAGCAGAGAGAAAGAGACACAGAATCGGAAGCAAGCTCCAGACTCTAAGCTGTCAGCACAGAGCCTGACACAGGGCTCAAAGCCACAAACTGAGATCATAACCTGAGCTGAAGTTGGACGCTTAATCGACTGAGCCACCCAGGTGCCCCAGCCATCTTCCATTTCCAATCACTTCAGATGCTTTCTTTTAAACCTAATCACCATGCTATGAGAAAGCCTAAATAGCCCACAGAGAGGAAGAAGAATCTTGGTTCTCAGGCTCAATGAGCTCCCAGCTGATAGTATTAATTTGCCAGTTATATAAATGAGCCACCTTGGAAACAGAATTTCTAGCCTCTCCATTCCCACTCCCCCCCAAAAAAAATCCCAGCTGATACTACATCATGGAGCAGAGATGAGCTTTCACTATTGAACCCCACCTAAATGGAAGATTCCCGAGCAAATTGATTTTTTTTTAAGCTGTAAATTTTAGGTGGTTAGTTATATAGCAACAGATAATGGAAACATCAACCAGAAGGACAACCCTGTGCAGAAAGGCAACACTTTCAGGGACAGGATCACAGAGCTGTTTGTGATGTCATGTCATCCTGAGGTTCACTGAGCCCTGGCTAGCCAGGAGCCTGGCATGTTTGTTGACATACAGAGTGGGAGTCTGTAGCAGTCCTCAACCAGAGGACAATCATCATATTCATGCTGGTATGCAGGGTGCACACCTGGATCCAGGGGTCTCTCTTGCTCACAACCCTCCCTCCCCAGGGAACTGGCAGGGACTACTGCACTCCAGGGTTTTGCCCTGTGGGGCTGCCTATGCCAGCTTCTGCATGTGAATGTGAATGGCAAGGGATATCAAAGTAGCACTTCAGGGGCGCCTGGGTGGCTCAGTCAGTTAAGTGTCTGACTCTCAGGTCATGATCTCATGGTTTTGTGGGTTCAAGTCCTGCATCAGGCTCTCGCTGACAGCATGGTGCCTGCTGGGGATTCTATCTCTCCCACCAACTGCCGCCAGCTGCCCCTTCCCTGCTCATGCTCTCTCTCTCTCAAAATAAAATAAAATAAAATAAAAAAGTAGCACCTCATTAAAGACTCAAGAGAGAAGAGAGTTCACGGGGAAAATCCAGGTATTCCTGCCCAGAGGAATGTGCAGCTTTGTCCAGGGTGATTCATGTAAACACTCACATTTGATAGACAAAATTCCAAGAAGGTTGTGGACCTCAGCACCTTCTAGGCCCATGCTGTCCCACACAGTAGCCATAAGCCACTATGGCTATGAAAATACAACAATTCCTCAAGTCACATGAGCCACATTTTAAGTGCTGAACAGCTACATGTAGCTAGTGGCTGCAGTATTGGACAGTGCAGGTATAGACTATATCCATCACCTTCGTATTATTAGATGGTACTGCGCTAGACCCTTTAAGACTGGTCAACAGAAATGGCCTTGCTCTCAAGGATGTGAGAACAAAACCAAGAAATATGGAAAGACAAAACAAGGGCTACCACCAGGAGACCCATGGGAAAAGTCACATTTATTGGGCCACAAATTCCAATCCCAAAATAGGTCCCTAAGGACTTTGGAGAGCAGCCTGAGTGGCCCACCTGAATTTTCAGCTTTGCTTCCTGGTCACTGATAACACTTTTTCCAAACTCCTTAATATAGTCATTTTCTGGAGCGTCTGACTTCGGCTCAGGTCATGATCTTGCAGTCTGTGAGTTTGAGCCCCACATCAGGCTCTGTGTGTCAGCTCAGAGCCTGGAATCTGCTTCAGATTCTGTATCTCCTTCTCTCTCTGCCCCTCTCCCCCACTCATGCTATGTCTCTCTCTCTCTCTCTCTCTCTCAAAAATAAGTGTTAAAAAATATATACATATAGTCATTTTCTGCCCAGGGAGCATCAAATTCCATAACTTTAGTATCCAATATGTTCAACAAAAATGCAACACGGCATCATTGTTAAGAACATGGACTATGAAATCAAACTTCCCATGTTAAAATCCTGTTCCAGGGCTTCCTAGTTTGGGTGACCTTGGCAAGTTACTCATTCTCATAGAACCTGGATAAGCATATTATAACCTGCTTCCCAAGGTTATTGTGAAGATCACATGAAAAACCATAATCATGTCACAGAATAGTGAATACTCAGTAAATATTAGCTCTGATTTTTCCTAAGCTTATTTAATCTTATTTGGGTTTTGAAAAAAGCCCTCAATGGAGTTGTGTGATCACTTTATCCTTGTCTACCTCGGTTCTCCGTGTTTTTCATGCCCCTCTTCAGTTCTCCTGATTTCTTTAGGGCCGTCCCCAACACCTTGACATGGTGGCACATGGCTCCAGTGTGGCTGCCAACAACCAGGTATCAGACTTTGAGGACTCTTATCTTGGCTGAGGCCACTCTCCTTTTTGGTCCTCGCCTCCCTTCATTGCTTGGGTTCAGATCGCCTAAATACTAAGTGTATTCGTACTTGTAAAAAAAAAAAAAATCACAGAAGGCTGGAGCCTCATACTCTGGGTTAAATCTAGAGATTAGGGTGGGAGAATGAGGCCTGTTACATTAAAAATGTAGGGGTTGCCTTAACTGGCTCTTGCTTCACAGGTCTTGCAGTTTAACAGGCCCTGGGATAAGGCTGAAGGCCCTTGTCTGAGTGAAGTCTGTTCACTAAGCCGGGCCCCGCCTTCTCCTTATGAGGAACACAAGCTGAAACAGGTGTGCAAATAAACTATGAACTTAAATCCTTAATGGTTATTAGAAGTTCCTCCACCGCAAGCTGCGCTTTTAAGAGAGTGGCTCCTTTAAGAGGCGGGCCCCATCCCCCTAATAAAGTCCCCGCCCCCCGGTTGCCAGGGTGCTCTATGGCGTCGCATTCTCATTGGTGGACGTCGGTGGGTGAGGCGCCCAGAGACCCGCATTTCCAACGAGCTGGCCGGGGGGAAAGATGGCGACGCCCCTCGGGTGGTCGCAGGGGGGGTCAGGATCAGTGTGTCTCGCTTTCGATCAACTGCGGGACGTGGTCGAATCTCAGGAGGAACTGATTCACCAGCTGAGGAATGTGGTATGTAGCCAGAAGAGCTGGGGGGACGGGGGAGGCCGGAAGGACACCAAAATGGAGGGGGCGGGGCCAGACCCTGTCCCGATGCCAGTGCGAGCTTAGAGCACGTTGCCAATGGCGTCATCAGGAGAAGGCGGGCCCGGATGTGTTCCGCCTGGTAGGGGTGGAACCAAAAAGGGGCAAGGTCTTCAAGATTATTTTCCAGGTAATTTAAATCAAAATTAAGTTGTTTTCCACTCGCTGTCTGGTTGTATAAGGCCTGGTAGATGTATCCCCGTGTATTCACTGCGTCTCACTTTCCCCATTTCTAATTGGAGATGACTTCATTGGCTTCCCAGGGGTTCTCAGATGCAGATATTGCAAATATAACGTGTTTTCTATTGTGGCTATCCCCTCCCTAGTGTCTAATACAGCGCCATTTGGAGTGCAATAAGCACAGCTTTGTTCCTTGCACATGTTAACTTAAGGGCCTGCAACCCCTTTATGTCCCTTTGCTTTTGTCTTCTCAGTCAAACCCTAGTTCATAAGTGCAAAGCATTGGAGCCACAAATTACCTGGACAGGCATGGTAAAATCCTGGACAGCTGAAGTTCATGGTTTTTCTGTTTTTATTTTCCATCTTGATAAGAGAGCTGAGAGATATCTCCATCTCAGAAACAAAACTAACTTAATATCTATTTCTCACTCTAATGGGTGTATGCAACTCTAGGCTGTCAATTCCCTGCAATTTCCCGAGGATACCCAGCTCTTCTTTGCAGCTGGCCTTTGCATATATATTCTCACCATCTGGAACACTTTCCTGTTCCACCCCCTCTCCTTGCCCACCCCTGTTTAGCAGTCAGAGCTCATGTCTGACGACCTCTTTTCTAGAAGCAGGTCTGAACCTTCCCCAGGCCAAGGGCCTCCTCTGGCCACCACAGCCCTATGTGCTTCTCCATCATAGCATACACCATGTTAGAAGTACTGGCCATGGGCTATCTCTTACTTATATCAAACTGGTTGCTCCTCGAGGACAGGACCTAGAGCTGAGCCTCTGTGAATCTTATGGAACCAAGTTCTCCCTGTTCAGAGCCCAAGTCTCCTCCTAGGTGCCCTGGGTATCATCCCATTGTCTAACCTTGGTCCTAGTCCCTAGAGAGTTCCCTTCCACTCCAGCCCCCGGCCCTCCCTGAGCCAGGCTCTGTTGCAGATGGTTCTCCAGGAGGAAAATTTTGTCAGTAAAGAAGAGTTCCAGGCAGTGGAGAAGAAGCTGGTGGTAAGTAATGACCTCCTGATCTTCCCCCATTTCCTGGGATTTCCCTGTGGATGGGCACATTTATTATTGGCCTCTGAAAGCCTTCAGCCCCAGTAGTGAGGACAAAATCTTCCTGTGCCCTGGCTTCTATGTGCCTGTCTGAGAAATGGAGCTTGTTAAGGGAACCTAGGAGACCTAGGGTGGCTCGGGGGTAATGAGGTGCTTCTGCTCTGCAGGAAGAGAAAGCTGCCCATGCCAAGACCAAGGCCCTCCTGGCCAAGGAAGAGGAGAAGTTGCAGTTTGCCCTTGGAGAGGTAGAGGTACTATCTAAACAGCTGGAGAAAGAGAAGCTGGCTTTTGAAAAGGCGTGAGTGGACCTTGGTAGGGGAGTGAAGGGTTGGGGGTCCAGTCTGCCTGTCAGCTTTCCCACCCTCTCTTATCTTCTCCACCCAGGCTCTCCAGTGTCAAGTGCAGAGCCCTGCAGGAATCCAGTAAGAAGGACCAGCTCATCACCAAGTGCAATGGTAGGCGGGAGGCCCGTGCTCCCCCCCACGCTTACATACATGGGCTCTTCCCTAACAGCCCAGTGCCTGTGTCCAGGGCAGGGTTTCACCCCAACTTCTACCCCCGGCTGAGGACACCAGGAGGCCCAGGCGGGCCACACCGTCGCAAAGGCCTTCAGGTACCAGGCAGGCCACGGAAATAAGGGAAGCAGTTGGTGTACCATATTCTTCATGGCCATAAAGGAACGGGCTTGCTCCCATTTTTCTTGAAACATATGACCTTCTTAGTCCACGTTTTGTTTTCCCACTTTTGATGGATATTAGAAATAGTGTCCTTTACTCATAACTGTTACAAGAGGAACAACAGGGCAAACAGAGTCCTATCTGGGAGCTGACGCTTAGGGACTCAGTAGGGAGGAGTGGGGACAGTGGGGACTGTGGCGTCAGGAAGAGCCGTGCCCCCTCTCAAGGGCTTAGCGCCTCTGCTGTGGGAATGGGGGCCCAGTATTTTCAGATCCTTAAAAAAGAAACTCAAAGCCAGTTTTTAATGGACATTTTTCTGACTTTTTAGTATTGTAACTGATTTAGAAATTGTAAAACTATCGTACAGGCCAAGTATAATATGTCTATAGGCCATTAGTTTTCATCTCTGCTCTGTGCAGATGGATGCGGCCCCTTGTAGGCTCAGTTGGTGCCATGAGCTGTGGGACACTTTGTGTCAGCCACCCAGTGTCCCTAGATCTCCAAAACCCCTTTCAGTTTTCCCAGAACACTAAATTCCCCTTACCTAGTTTAAGGAACAGATCTGAATTCCACATGCAACATCTGGTTCATACATTGCAGCAGATTCTGGGTAGGCCAGAGCCCAGAGCCCAACTCCAAAAGAGATTCAGGGTCCCTCCTGATGGGCTACCTGAAGTCTTGGGCACCCTGTACACACCTATCCAGCCCTCTCTCTCCCTTGGTGAGTCCTCTCACTAGTAAGATGCCAGCAAGCTGATAGCTTGATCTGACTAAGTGGGCTGACAGGTCTCATGGCTCTTTGACGAAGGGCTCTCAGTAGGGCCTCCTGGGACAGTCACTGCCTCCATACCCAAGGCTACCAGACTCCATTCCTTCCTCTCTCTCTGCCTATCCCCATAACTTCACTAAAAGAAACCTAGAGTTTTTTCATGGTGGTACTAGAGCATTTCCTAGAGATTAGCCAAGACCACAGTGTTCTGCATCTGCTTGTAGAAGGTGTGTGTGTGTGTTTGTGTGTGTGTGTGTGTGTGTATGCAATGGGCATGGACCCTGGCTGCCTCCTCCCAGAATATCCCAGACCCCTCCAGTGGGACACAAACCCTAACCTGAGCAAATCTCATGACCTGAGCCTCCCTTGGCCTGTGCCCTCCCTACCGCTCAACCTCCCTTTAGGTGGTTTTAGTTGTTTTTCACACTTAAATGGTTTCTTATTTTTCTCAAAGGGATTTTCTAACCATTCTCTCAGTGGGTGCTATTTATTTTAAATTTATCTCTAATTTATTTTAAAAGATTCACATAAATTTCTGATGCCTTTTCCCAAAAGAACTCCACAAACAATCTGCATGACATGGGAGAGAAGATACAATAGGTCCAGTGAGCTCAATGACCCAGTGAGCTCATTTTCATTCTCTTCCTTCTCCTGGGTCTTTGTCTCCTCTTTCCTATGCTGTGCCTTAACTTTACCAAATCTTCTCTTTTGAAACCTTAAATATTTCAGTATTTATACATTTTTTTTAGAGCTTATGTTCTAGTTAATGTTAGTCCAATCTTTAAAGGCAGTGGGATTTTCTTCCTAGGGGGATCAGAATTTTCCAGGGCTCCCTAAGGGACAATTTATTTAAATGAAGCACACACCCCCCCCTTCCCTACAACCTCCTTTGATTTTGATGCAAGATACAAAAATCATCCTTGCATCTAATGAGCACTTAATTTGGGGTAAGCTTTGTCACCACTATCTTCCTGGGTCCTCCTCACCGTCCTCTGCTGCCCCTGTCCCCATATTACAGATGAGGAAATGGGTCTAGAAAAGGAGGCAACTTGCCCAAAGTGGCAATACTGTCTCATCAATATTAACACTTTGATGTTGAAACATCACCTTCTGTTCTCTGATCAGTTCCTGAGTCTTAACTCTCTTTCAGGAGCTGCCTGCTTGAGGGCAGGGACTCTGTCTTCTCTCCTGAAGCCCTAGCACAGGCTGGGCATCCAGCTGGCCCTCAGTAGGTCTGGTTGGATTAAGATGACTGAACTAAGTGATGTTTCTAAGTCCCAAGCCCCCAGAGGATATCCTTACTGTTCATTCATTTCACAAATTTACTGTCAACCTTCTATGTGCCAGGTACGATTTTAGGCCTTAGGGTTAAAGCAATAAATTTAAATAATATTTATCCTTGTGGATTTCATTGCTACAAATCCTAGTAGAGAAGAAAAGTGAGTAAAATATGTGGTATATTAGCTATAAGTGCTAAGAAGAAAAAGAAAGTAGGAAAAGGGGATAGGAACTATTGGGAGAGGCTGTACTTTAGACTAGGAAGGGTCTTGCCAAGGAGGTGATATCTGTAAAAATCGGCAGGAGTTAGGGGCAGGAGCCATTTATCCTCCTGCCTTTGGGCAGCACTGACTCTCTCTCTCCAGAGGCCTTTTCTTGCTCTCATGTGAGTCACCTGGTCCAGAATAGAGTTGTGAAGTCATTGACACATTCAGCAGACATTATGCTGCTCAGCCACCATCCTGTCAAATCTCCATAAGGAATTCATTCTTACTAAGGTGTTAACAGCTACTTGTGGAGAACCCCTTGGGTGGGGAGAGCCAAGTTCTGAAAAGACCCATAAGGGAATGAATGCCTTATCTCAGGAAGGAGCCCTTCGGATAGGAACCACGCCTCCTCCCTGCCTCTCTCCCCCACAGAAATTGAGTCTCACATTATAAAGCAAGAAGATATACTTAATGGCAAAGAGAATGAGATTAAGGAGTTGCAGCAAGTTATCAGCCAGCAGAAACAGATCTTCAGGTGAGGGGTCTGGGCCAGGCTGGGGGTTGTCGATGGAAGTGGGGAACCAGCTCTCTGGCCCCTACCCTAGACTGTCCCCAGTCTATGCCCAGCCGGCTCCATTGCAGGAATCACATGTCTGACTACCGAATCCAGAAGCAGCAGGAGAACTACATGGCCCAAGTGCTGGACCAGAAGCATAAGAAAACCTCCGGGACGCGT
This sequence comes from Suricata suricatta, assembly GCF_006229205.1. Classification (NCBI taxonomy): domain Eukaryota; kingdom Metazoa; phylum Chordata; class Mammalia; order Carnivora; family Herpestidae; genus Suricata; species Suricata suricatta. The sequence goes on along the minus strand of NC_043705.1, from coordinate 29,761,789 downwards.
CAGGCCCGGAGCCACCAGCGTCCCAGGGAAAAATAAAATTGTTGTCACTTTCCTGTTCTGTAGCTTAATGCCTGACCTCTGCCTTCTCTGCTATGGGGGTCCCATCCCTTACCCTTTCTATCCCTGTGGGTTTCCACCCCTGTCACATCAGGCCTCACCAGTGGCCTGACTCCTGGGCCTTCCTGACAGAGGGAGAATCAAGTTACCAGGGACTGGGTGGGCGACAAGCCTTGGACCACCACCTTTCAGGCACCCCCTTGGCTCAGAAAAAGATGCTGCTCAAGTCTCCAGCCCCTGCCACTTCCCTCCCTCCCTTGGATAGTAGGGGGAGGGAAAGTGTGGGGGTGTAGCAGAGGGGAGAACTACTTTGTTGTCTAATAGGCACTGTCCTTCCTACTCTTGGTATTTAATCCCTCCCTATGTAAACAGCTCTGGTTACCCCTGGATACCTGTAAACACCCCACCCCACTCCCAGTGCCTTGGTAAATTTAACTCTCCCAACTTGGCTATAGAGCTGGAAGGGCTGTGTGTATGTGTGAGTGAAGTCCTGACCATAGACATCAAAGACCATGGGTTCCAGGACCACAGTGAATTCGGGAAATCAATGTCCATCATATAACAAAAATGTTATGCCTGTGAATCACACTTGCATCTTCTTACACGTCCTTTAAACAGAAGCTCAAGTCTTCACAAAGGGAAGAAAGGGAAAAGGACAATGCTGTCTATTTTTAAGGTGGGGAAAGTCTGTGAAGGGTCTAGGACTTGCTCAAGTTGCTTATGTGGGGCTAGATGATAGGCAGGCTTGATCCTTTCATAAGCCATCTCTGATGGCAAGGTGATCATGGGGACACACTCAGGCAGGGGACCCACTCAGAGGCTGAGTCAGATTTGTCAAGTCTAGCCTGACCTGGGTCAGTGTGAGGATGAATACAGTGGGGCTGGGTGTGCTGGTGCTTTTGCTCCAAGGCCAGCTGGGGCCTGAATCATAGGAGGAACTTGAAGCAAGAAGTTTAAGGGTAAATGATGCCCATTGTCATTGTCCCAGGACTATGACAGGTGGTGGCTCCTTCCCCACTAGTGCCTGCCCCCAGGGTGAGTCCTGAGGTGGTGGGGACTGGAGTGGGCCTTTGTAAATGCTTGGAAGAGATCAGAGCTCTTTCGCCTCAGACAGTCTTTAGACAGGGGCCACAGCTACCCCAGACATTCCTGAGAGACCCTACATCAGCATCCAGGGCTTGTTCTAGGTGCCAAGCAGTCTGGGAATGCTAGAGCTGTCCACTCCAGCTCCTTCCATGAAAAGCAATGGGTCCAGCCAGGGAAAGCACCTTCCTGAGACCCTAGCACAACTGTTGGAGTCAGGGGAGTCCCCCAAGCAATGTTTTCCCATAAAAGATTGTGGGCTGATGGGCTCACAAGATCTGAGTTGCCTGGCCTGAAATCCTGGTCCTGGCCTCCTGGCTCACATTCTGATCCACACCACCATGGTGCTTGTCAGGCATGACCCTGCTCAGCCTGTTTCTTAGCCTGTGAGGAGTGGAGATGGGCCTAGCCCCTGGCTTCAAGTTGCACACCTGCTTTTCCCTCACCTTCATGTCAGCCAAAGCTTGGAGAGCGACCATAGTCCTCTGGCCCGCGCCAGAAGAGAAAACTGGAAAGGTATAGCCCAGGGCTCTCCTGCTGGCGACGCCACCGATTCTCCAGCGGCCGCGGCCGCTTTAAGGCGCGGTGACCCTCACGACACCCGCGGGCGGGGCGGGGACAGTGCGGGCGTCCGCGGCACCGGCGGAGGCTAACGTGAGGGAGGTAGTGCGCGGCGTCCAGCCCCACCATGCTGACCGCTCTCGCACCGCGAGCCCTGCCTGGGCTCTCAGGACAGCTGTCTGCGGCCCCCGCCCGGCGCCAGGACTCCTCCGGTTCGTCAGGCTCCTACCACACGGCTCCGGGTTCTCCAGAGCCCCCAGACGTTGGGCCGGACGCGGAGTGCCGGGCGAATTGGCCCGGGGTGGCCCCTGCGCTGGGGGCGGGCGCGCAGCCTCGCCTGTCCGTCAGCGCCCAGAATAGCCGCCAGCAGCTCAGGACCGGCTCGGGTTTCCCGCGAGGCCCGGGCTCCCGCCCGCGGCCACCCCAGCCCCAGCTGCGCGTGCTGCCGTCGGGGGAGATGGAAGTCATCTTCGGCGCCGGGGCCCTGTTCAACCGCTCCGACGCGGCGGATAGCGAGGTGCAACAGCTCACCGCTGGAGCTTTCCGCAGCCTCTCTCCGCCCGGGCCCGCGACTCCTGCTCGCGCAACACTGACGCCCCAGGCCCCCGACGGTGGCTCCCGCTGGGCCACTTACCTGGAGCTGAGGCCCCGTGGGCCAAGTCCTGGGACACCAGCGCAGTTCGAGTGTGTGGAGGTGGCGCTGGAGGAGAGTGCCGAGCCCTCCAGGCCCCGGACTGTGCCCAAGCGTCAGATTGAACTGCGCCCTCGACCCCGGAGCCCTCCGCGGGAGGCGGGCGCGCAGCGCCCCCGACTGCTTCTGCGCACTGGCTCCCTGGACGAGTCGCTGGGCCGCCTGCAGGAAGCCGCGGGCCTAGTGCAGACAGCACTGGCCAGAAAACTAAGCCCTGCGGCCCCTGTCCGGAGCAGCGCCAACTTCGAGCCCACGGGGCGGCCAGAGTGTGCGACCCGGGAAACGGCCCGCAGTACCCGAAAGGTCCTAGAGGAGGCCAGGTCTCGGCCACCCCGCGTGCACAACAGTTCAGCTTCTCCCAGGGCACCACGGCCGTGGCCTAGCCTCAGAGAGCGCGCAATCCGGCGTGATAAACCCGCGCCGGGGACCGAGCCTCTGGGTCCGGTTAGTTCCAGTATCTTCCTGCAGTCAGGGGAGAAGATTCAGGAAGCGCACAATCAGGAACTCAAGGCTCGGTTCTCGCGAGAGACTCTGGATCGAACCATCCTGAGGGCACCATCTCCGCCTTTTGAGTCTAGGGATCCCGGAGAGGTTCCGAATAAGGCTCGGAGGCCTAGGAGCTCTTCCCCGCTGTGGCAGGCTCCAAATGGGACCATACAGGGTCCTCACTGCCCGTCCCCCCAGAATCTGCCCACGTGGAATCGAGCTATTCGGAGAGTAAGTAGCCCGTCGTTCCCCGAGGCATCCTCTGCCAGGGGAAATCAGGATCCTGCTATCGAAGAAACTGTCAGCAGAAGCAGCCCTTCCCCACCGACCTGTTTTCAGTGGAATCAGGGTGTTGCCAGGACAAGAAGCCCATCCCCCGAAGCTCTTAACCTATGGGAGGTTCCGAAACCGGCAGCTAGGAATATCGTAGAGGGCAGTAGGAGTCTGTCCCCGCCGGCCTTGTCCTCACTGGAGGCTCCAGATCGTACTAATGGGACTTGGAACCCAGCTCCTCAAGAGACGTGGGATCCCACATTGCAGGGCTCATCGATAGTACCTACGTCGGAAGCTCTAAATGGGATAGGACAGGAGGAGCTGGCGCTGCCTAGACCGTCCGTACCCAGGGCTCCCGAGCTCACCGAGACAGAGAGTCAGCCTACGCGGGAGGTGCGGAATCTTGCCTTCCGAGGCAGTCAGCCGTCGCCAGAAGTGGCTGCCCCCGAGCTGCCCCTCGGTCGTCTCGTGGGCAGCCAGGATGCCGATGCGCACCGGGAAGTCTCGGGCCCTGGAGAAGAAGCCTCGGGACGACCGCGCGTGGCCATTCCGCGGCCCCGCGACGTGCGCAAGATGGTGAAGACCACGTACGCACCAAGCTTTCCAGCGGGAACACCAGGTTCGGGGCTGCCTGTGCCTCCTGCGGAGTCCCGAGGGGAGGAGGGCGGCTCATCCAAGACACAAGAGTTCCAGGTGCTGGAGTCCCCATCTCCAGCTCACTACACTTCTGTTTATCTCAAGGACTTTCTGCCAGTCGTGACGCACCGCTATGAACCCCCAGAGCCGTCCCCAGACACAGTCCCCCGGGATGCTTCGCAGCCTAACGGGGTCCTGAGGCGGAGAGCAGAGAACAGCACGGCGAAACCCTTCGCGCGCACTGAGATCCGCCTGCCTGGTGCACTGGCCTTGGGCCGCCGTCCGGAGGGAACCGGGGGAGTCCTGGTGCGCGGTTCTGGCGTAGGGAACCGGGACGCGGAGACCCAGCGTCTAGTCCCTGACGGCGAGGGGCGGACCAGCCCTCTAGGAGGCGCTCGCATCTCACCTCAGCAGTCGCCCATAGGGCCCGCCGGGCCCCAACCACCCAGACCACCCTGTCCCAGCTCCCCTCAGGCGAACCCTAGCTTGAGTCCTGGGATAGCGCCCAAACTGGAGACGCCTCGTGTGGCCCCCGAGACCGCGACTGCGGCCCAGTTGTCTCTCCCGCGGGAGCCCCAGGCGTTGACAGGCAGAACGGCCCCGCCCCAGCCCCGCGCTGCGTCAGCGCCACCGATGGACCGGTCCCCAGAGGGCCCCTTCCAGGGGGCGCGCAAGTCACCTGGGACCGCGTACCCGGGGAAGGTCCTGGTGGACCCCGAGAGCGGCCGATACTACTTTGTGGAAGCGCCGCGGCAGCCTCGGCTACGGTTGCTCTTCGACCCCGAGAGCGGGCAATATGTAGAGGTGCTGCTGCCGCCATCGCCCCCGGGGCCACCACGCCGCGTCTACACCCCGCTGGCCCTGGGCTCCGGCCTCTACCCGCCCGCCTATGGGCCTATCTCCAGCCTCTCGATGCCGCCATCCCCAGGCCCGCCAGCCTTCAGCGGCCCCCAGCTACCCTGGGCCTCCGAGGCGGGGCACCTGGACGGGATGTACTACCTGCCAGTGAGTGGAACCCCCAGCCCCGCCCCGCCTCTGCTCCTCTGTGCTCCACCCAACAGCTCAGGTTCTGCCCAGCCCGGCAAGCGGTCCTTGTTCCCAGTGTGAGACCTGATCCCTCATGGTATTGGGGAATGTTGATAGCCTTGGAGGTTGTGGCATCCAGTCCCCTGCCCTTCTTTCTTTCTGTCACCTCTTTTACTCATCCCATCCACTCTTCAGATCGGAAGTTACCTTCAGAGAATGTATCTGAGACTTTGGGACTGATGGAGCTGGTGGAACTCAGAAAGTGGCTGCTTACTTCCTCCCCAACAAAATTGTATACTCCTTTCCCAAGCATTCCCAGAGTGTGGTGTGTTTGTGTGTGTGTAAAAGCGAGGGGTCTCAAGAGTTGTTTCCAGGAGCCAAGTTGAAGGGCTGTGGGGGTTCACTAGGGGCAACAAGAAATAGGAGCCGCAGAGGACTGGGCTGCTCCCCAAGGTAGTGCACTGTCTGTCCCTCCCTGAATGGTGGACCCAGCTGAGGTGGAACAGGCTAGTGAGCACTGATGGGATGGAAGGGGGACTCTGGCTAGCAACTCTGTTATTCTTTGGAAGAGGATATGAGCCTTGGCCTGGGAGGCTGTGTGGGAAAGTGGCTAGTGCAGCCCCGGGGCCAGGCAGGGTCTGAGAAGGGAGGCTATGGAGACAGCAGGTGGAGACAGAGCAGGGAAGTAATATGGAAGTGCTTATGGTTATGGACAGTCAGCCTGGGGAAGGAGGGTAGGTGAGGAGGCGGCTGTAGTCTGCAGCTGGAAGCCCCGCCTCTTATCCTCCCCTCAACCTCTGCATCTGACTTGGCTTCTCTAAGCCCTCAGAGCTGAGCTGGCTCATCCTAGGGCCAGGAGTGGAGGGCTCATGCTATCCCCACCCAGGGTGGGAAGCAGATAAGTGAATCATCAGGAAGGACTTACAAGCAGAGGATAGTTGAGCCTCTTGACAGTTCTGGGTTCTGGGTGTAATGGAGGATGAATTAGGGCTGGCAGTAAAAGGGATGCCCCTGGGCTTGGGGTGAGGGCAGGGACAGAGACCTGGAGCCTCAGCTGGTTCAACTGCCTCAGTAACAGTTGTGGCAACCATGCCCAGAGAGGGGGCGGCTCTGCAGGCTGGGCATAGCAAGGAAGGGCCTGTGTTCTAATTGCCCTGAGATTGTAGGATTCTCTGAGGAGGCCTGAGAGAGATGAGTGGAGTAGGAGGTGCTTTGCATGGGGGTCTGTGTGAGTTCTGAGCTTGAACTGGTGGAAGCTTGTTGAACTGATAAGTGATGTGATGAGTTTGTGGAAGAAGAGTTCCCAATAAAAGCAGTTGTTAGGGACAGAGATCGATGCCTTACTTAAGTTCCAGGCCTCTGAGGGGTCTGGATCCCTTGAAGTCTGCCTGCCTGCCTCTCTGCCTTGGACTGGAAGCTGACCAGGAGAACTATGAGTCATAATAACCTGAACATCTTCTCATGGCCAGAGATGCTGGTTCTGATGGCATGGAGGGCCCTGGGCCGCTCCCGGTCCCCTCACCTCATCCTGGTGTGCAATAAATCGCTGACCCAATGAGCCATGATGGTCGGAATGAATGGTGTAAGTTGTCTGATTTCTGATTTCCTGCCACGACCCCTAACACCCCCCTATAATGCTCTCTTCCATGCCTGGCTATGGCTCTAGGGCTCAGGGAAGAAACCCATGTGTGTCTTTCATGTGCTGTGGCATGCTTGCCTCAGCAAACTTACCTCCCAGGGAGGGCGCCCAAGGCTGACAACTATGCCTGTGGCCTCATTCCTCCTGGTGGCAGAGTGGCCAGTGGCTTTGGGGTCAATCAGGTTTGGGTTCCAATTTCAGTATGGCCCTTGTAGCTGTATGGTCTTGGATTTGTCACCTCTCTCTGAGTTTTCATGTGCTCATAAAAATGACACTAATCAAGCACCTCTTCCCCCAAGAGTGCCCACTGAGTTGCCAGAGCCCAGGATATGGGAGATTTCGGCTCCCGTGTGTCCTTGCCCAGGCTCAGCCCCGCTTCTATGTCATTGCTCTTTCTCTGTGAAATGGAGCTGAGTTGGCTGGAGCAAGGATCCCACTAGAGGAGGTGCACACGTGGCATCTTCAGGCCCCTGGGGGAAGGGAGAGAGAGGGAGGGGTGAGGTGTTGGTTCCCCATTGGTTGGGTCAGGAGTTCCGGGGAGGCCCCCACTGCACACATACGCACCTGCACCCCAACCACAGCCCATGCTCACTGAGCCAGCTCCACAGACCATGAGGCTGTCACTGCCACTGATACTGCTGCTGCTGGGAGCCTGGGGCATCCCAGGGGACCTTGGGGACAGGGCTCCACTCACAGCCACTGCCCCACAGCTGGACGATGAGGAGAAGTACTCAGCTCATATGCCTGCTCACCTGCGCTGTGATGCCTGCAGGGCGGTGGCCTACCAGGTGAGTATCTCTCCCCAGCAGTTCCCCTGAGCCTGTCCAGGCCCCTCCTGAAGACAGTCCCCTTCTTCTACCTCAGATTCTACCATTGGACTTTGATTTCTTTTTCTTTGTTTTAAATTGTTTATTTATATATGCCAGAGCGTGACCTGAGCTGAAATCAAAAGTCGGATGTTTAACTGACTGAACCACACAGGCACCCCTGGCCTTTGGTTTCTAAATCCTCAACCCCAGGGTATCAGGTTAGACTTAGCCTTCCATGATATTTCCACCTTCACCTCACTTAAACCTCCATGCCTCAGTGTACTCATCTCTCTGCTCAACAGTAAGCAGATAATCTGGGACACTTACCCCAAAATATTTTGAGACCATAGGGAGTCACCAGCTTGTCCTCTCGGACTCCTTCCTTTCCAGGCTTATCCTCAGGTTGGGGCTCCTTCCCAAAACATGACCAGGGAGCACTGGTGTATATGTGCATGTGTGCACATGGGTTGAGTACACGAATATGTGAGTATGTGTGTGTCTCGCTTTCACACACAAACCTGTCAAGCATGCGTGAGTATCTCTATGGGGGAAGAGGAGCCCATGAGCACACGTGTCATTGAAGACTGGGCTCTGGATTTTTTTCTTCCTTTCCTTGTTCTTGTGGTTTAAGAAGAATGTCTCTGTCAGTTAAGCACCTGTCTCTTGGTTTCAGTTCAGGTCATGATCTCATGTTTTCTGAACTTGAGCCCCATGTCAGGCTCTGCACTGACAGTGTAGGTGCCTGCTTGGAATTCTCTCTCCCTCTCTCTCTCTCTCTCTCTCTCTCTCTCTCTCTCTCTCTCTCAAAAATAAATAAACTTTAGGGGCGCCTGGGTGGCTCAGTCGGTTAGGCCTCCGACTTCGGCTCAGGTCAGATCTCACGTTCGTGGGTTTGAGCCCCGCGTCAGGCTCTGTGCTGACCGCTAGCTCAGAGCCTGGAGCCTGCTTCCGGTTCTGTGTCTCCTTCTGTCTCTGCCCCTCCCCCTCTCATGTTCTGTCTCTCTCTGTATCAAAAATAAATTAAAAACATTAAAAAAATAAATAAATAAACTTTAAAAAATAAAATAAGATAGCATGTGCTGATGGGCAGGTGTGCCCTGGGGAAGGAGGCCCAGTGCTCAGGCCTAACTTGGACTTCAGACTTTCCCACCCACCCCATCCCAGGGAAGTGAATCCTACCTCAGCACACCCAGTCTTTGGAACCTGTGGGGGTGCAGTGAAGCCGGCTCATAGGAGTTTCCTGCTCAAAAGGCTCCCTTGCCACCTCACTTCCTCCCAGAGACCCAGGCTCCTGTCTGTCTCTCTCCCACCACTGAGCAGTCCCAAAGCCTTGGCTCTCAGCCCCTCTTTGTTCTAGATGTGGCAACATTTGACAAAGGCAGAGGCTAAGCTTCACACCCGGGATCCAGGGGGGCAGCAGGAGCTGAGTGAGTCAGTATACACAGACGTCCTGGACCGGAGCTGTTCCCAGACCTGGGAAGGGTGAGTCAAAAGTCTGACCCCTATCACCCTCCCCCAGGGGTAGGACTGATGGGATGAGGTTCTCATTCTTCCACTCATGCCAGACACACAATCCACTAGGGCTTTGGTCTAGGATATGGGGCTGGTTGGGATGCAGTCTGAGCTCTGGAGCTGGGAGCAAGTAGAATGGTAGGTGACCAGGATATATGGTTCCTGTGTGACCTTGGGCCAGAGGCTTTCCCTCTCTGGTCCTCAGTTTTCCATCAGGGAAGATCAGAATCTGGGCTCTGACTTCAGCAAATGCCCAGTGTGCTCAGCTTCATGTGGGGATGGATCCCTTGCTGGCAGAGCTTCCACAAATGCTGTATCCCTCTCCTCCCCACTGCTTCCAGCTATGGGGTTCGAGAAGTGAACCAGATGAAACGTCTCACGGGCCCAGGACTCAGCAAGGGGCCAGAGCCAAAGATCAGCGTGATGATCACAGGGGGCCCCTGGCCCACCAGGTGATGACAGGAGTGTGGGGGTGGAATGGAGACCTTGGAGCCTTGATCAGCCCCTGCTGTGGGGCAGGCAAGGTCTGAGGCTCTTGCTGGGTTCCCCTAGGCTCTCCATGACATGTTTCCACTACCTGGGGGAGTTTGGAGAAGACCAGATCTATGAAGCTCACCAACAAGGTCGAGGGTCTCTGGAGGCGTTGCTGTGTGGAGGCCCCCAGGGGGCTTGCTCAGAGGAGGCATCAGCCACAAAGACAGAGCTCTAGTCCAACTACTCCTTCCCCTTCCTGCTCAACCCCTGAAGAGAGCTGGGCTTCCTCTGGATTTGTCACCTTCCTTTGTGCAGGCTGCCTGGAGGGCAGGGCAGCCATGTGCCACCCACCCCCGCTTTGGCTTTAGACCACTAGGGCCTGGTGTATGTGTTGTGGGGAGCCTTCCCTTCTGGACTCAAATAAAACCTACTGACCTCCATTTCTTAATTCCTTCTCTCTGCAAAAGGTGCTTGTGGGGCTGGGAAGTCAGACTTTGGCATTTCTGCTGAGGTTGTACCTAGAGAGGGCCAGATAGACTTCCCTACAGTTTTCCAGAGGTAGGTGAGACCTGTCATGAATGGAAATATGAGCAAGCTTTCAAAGCATATGGAACCAGTTATATGAATGATAAAACCCCAGATCCATCATGATAGAAAAGGAAAACTCCATGAGCCACCTACCTTGTGGACACGCCTACTTAGCCACTCTATGCTATCTGTGCCCCTCCCTGAACATTAGTCTAACTGGGTCTATGCCCAACAGCCACTCAGTTTCTGGACTCTACCTCTGACCCTAGCTGGCATGAATGACTGAGCCCTAGGTTTCAGCCTGGGACTGGGCAGGACAGGGTTCTGGAATGTGCTGGATTCAGTATTTTGATTCTAAGTCCTGCTCTCCCCAGAAATTCTTCCAGCCTGTGAGACCTTTCCTTAGCAATGGAGGAAAGGGTTCCACCTGGGCCCCTCCTAACTCTGGGAACTTGTGGGCAGACAGTGCTATACCTTGTAGTTTCTTTTGTGAGTGTCTCTCTGATCTGCTGAAGCCCTGGGAGGTGGACAGAACAGACACTCTAATCCCCAGTTGACAGACACAGAGACCAAGGTTTAGAGCATAAAAGAGGCTCAAGCCAAGTCCCAGGCTGAGTAGTGGCACAGCTGGGAGGGGATTCAGATTTTGGGGGGCACATGGGGAGGTCATTGCTGGAGAAATAGGGGTGCCCCAGGCCGGACCTGACCCCTCCAGATTTTATGAGCGGTACTGCAGCCTGGCCCCCTACATTCCATTACCTGGTCCCTAGCTGCCTGAGGCCCCTCTTCCCTGGCCTTCTCCCCAGGAGAGAACCCCTAGTCACCAGGAAGAGAGCCAGGACCCAAGGAAGCAGCTGAGCTGCCTGTACTATTGGGTATGGAGATGGGATCCTGTGACATGGATCTGTGTAGTCCTGTGATTATAGAGTGATTTAGACACACTTTGCGGCACAGTTTGGGTGCTATGGATCTATGTGTGTATCTGAGACCATGTACAACTTATCTACCTTGTCTCTGTGTGTATGGCATGTGGCTAGGTTGAACTGAATGTCCATGGGACTTGTGCACTTAAGTGTAAGAGGTGGGGCTCTATCTCAATAGCTCCCTGGGGAGTACTGACTGGGGTGGAGAGAGGCAGGTGGGGAGAAAAATGCTAAGGAGCAGTTTCCAGGCTTCGAACTGGTCAGACAACTTTGGGAAACCTGGCAGCAAGAGTCAAGAAGGGAGAGGAGAACATAGGCAAACAGAGGAAGAGCTGGGTTCTGGACAAGCTGACGGATCCACGGCTGTGGCATGAAGCTGCTGCCCAGGTGGAGAGCACTGCTGCCTGTGGGTCCTTGGAACAGGCCGTGGGCACAGCAACCCGGAAGTAGGTGGGCCCTGGGGGGGCTGGGGCTGCGGCAGCACAGAGGGGAGCAGAACCAGGAACCTTAGATCCATTCCCACCAGCTGAAGAGCCTCAGATCCTCAGACCCTCCCAACCATTTTCAGCCAGCTCCAAACCCCCTGGTCAGGCCGGTGGGCTTGCCAGGAGGAGGAGATAGGCTGAGTTCAGGGCAGGCTTCAGGGGCTGTGTGACATGCACAGCCCAGTGCTTAGAAAGGCCTTATATTTGGTTTAATGCTCTGCTGCTATGTTAAAATTCATAATGCTTTTGGAACAGGGGTCCCAAATTTTCATTTTGCACTGGGTTCTGTGAATTAGGTAGCCAGTACTGACTGGGAGGGGAAGGGAATCATTGTTTTGACATAGGGAACAGGCAAGGCTGGCCCATCTGGGCCTCTGGGACACTGAGGGGTAAGTGGCTGTGTGGGGAGGGCAGGCCTTTATCAATTTTAATGGCTGATTTATAGCATGAGCTCCGGAGTTTAGGCCAACCTGAGTTTTTGGAATGGTTTTCTAAAACCTTGCTACCTATGTGGGCTTGGTCAGATCACATCTTCTAAATCTGTTTCTTCAGCTATAAAAGAGGCCAATACTGTCTAGTGCCTGGCGTTAAACACAGCAGTACATAGCAATTGCTTGGCATGCGGTCATTCCTCATTAAAGAGAGTGATTATGATAATGATAATTATTAACTTGTTATTATAAGTGGGAAAGAGTCTTGTTCGAAGTGTGACCTAATAAGTATCCCCCTGCTACTACCACCGCACCCAGGGTTTGGTAAACTTCCCAGACTGTCCACCCCTCATCTGCACTCTGGCCCTCTCTTGGAGACAAGAACAGGTCCCATGCCCAGGCTCAGGTGCAGTCAGGGAAGGGCATGCTCCGACGGCAGAGGCTTGGGTGGCCTTTACCACCATGGCCGGAGTTAATACGTTATCTCCACCCAGGTCCTCCTTTCGCAATCAGAGCTGGGAATCTGGTTATAGATTTACTTCAAACAATGTCTGATGTGTGGACTAAAGTCCTCCTTGGCCTTCCTAAAGCCATCCCATTTTTTCCTCAGGAACCGCTCACACCTGTGCCCCAAAGATGAGGGCCCAGGAGGACCCCGAGGGCCAGACACAGGTGCTGGGGAGCGGGTGGGACCTGGGTAAGGGGGAGGGTTGGGTGGGAGCCAGAGAGCCTGCTCAGGCCTTCTCTCTGGGAAGGAAGAGACAAAAGTTCTGATGAACTTGATTGAGAGTGACTATCTCAGGCTGAACGTAGCAATTGGGGGATGGCGTGTGGGTGGCAGTGACGGTGCGGGAGTCATCAGGTTTGGGACTGGCTGACTCTAGCTTGAGGGCCAGCAGGGACCTAACCTCTCCCACCCCCAGGGAAACCCCGAAGACTTCCAACAGGGCAAGGGTGAGACCACAGTGTGCCCAAGAGGGCCTGTCCACAGACTTCAGCCTTCTTGGCCCCCTCTTCTGTTGCTCCCCCAGGCCTTCTGACTTAGGGGTCCATCCTCTTGGGTGGAATGCCCTGGTCCCAAGCCCTCCAGGAGCCAGCAGAGTGGACTCATCCCTGCACAAATGAGTGTGAGGAGTGAGCTGAGGGCAGCCAGGCCAAGAGACAGCTGGGTAGATGAACTGAGAGGGACGATGGGGTTTGGACCCCTTTCTGAGGATCTGACAGCCACTCAGTCTACCTGATTGATTCTGGGGCAGAATGGACTTAGCTGGTCCCCATCACTCTCCCCTGAGTTCCTTCTCTCTGCTGCCCCAGCACGAGTCCCTGGGCTCAGCAGGGCCCTCCACGAGGGATCCCACGACGTCCCTGCCAACAGAACCCAAGTTTGACATGTTGTACAAGATTGAGGATGTGCCGCCCTGGTACCTGTGCATTCTGCTGGGCTTCCAGGTGGGCTTCTCTGGAGGGCTTCCCCACCCCCACTCAGCATCCTCCCCAAGATCCCTGTCCCCTTCCTGGCCAACAAGTTTATCATGGGTAACAGGAAGAGAAACCTAAGTCAACAACAGTGACTGTCACCAAGCAGGGGTGGGAAGGGGATAGGATGGGACCTGAGAGATTAGCCCCAGGAACATGTCACCTGCCAGGCAGAATGGCAGTCACAGGGAAGAGGACTCACTCCACAGAAGCCACAGAAATAACCTGAGGACAGATTATTAACCCAGAGAGAGGCAAGCAGTAGCTCCCTGAGAATCCCTCATAAAAGAATCAGTCCTGGGTGAGCACAGAGCCGGGGGCAGCACGGGTTCAGGTCCATGGAGGCAGGCATGAGGATGATTAGGACGCCACTGTTTCCCTGTGATCCCTATGGGCCCCGCCTCATATACTCCCCCCACCCCAGCATTACCTGACATGCTTCAGCGGCACCATTGCCGTGCCCTTCCTCCTGGCTGAGGCACTGTGTGTGGGCCGCGACCAGCACATGATCAGTCAGCTCATCGGTACCATATTCACCTGCGTGGGCATCACCACCCTCATCCAGACCACAATGGGCATCCGGTGAGCTGCCTCCCCACCCTCAAACACACAGTGATCCACACAGTGGGAGCAAGTGGTTTCTCTGAGGGTTGTTTTTTTGGGGGGGAAAGTGGCTTTCTATAACCTCTTGCTACTGCTACTCTACCTCCAAGTCAGCCTTAGGGCCAGGAAGCTGGGATCCCACATTGGGCCCCTGATGCTCCTCAAAGGCGAGAATCTGTTGGTTTAAGGGAATGTACCCTAGCTGGGCTCTTCTCTTGTTAAGCCCTCCTCTGGGTAATCAGGACCACCTACTCCTTGCTTTTAGGGCCTGTGTGGGTTTCTTCAATGGCCCATTGTCCTGGGGCCCCCTGCCCCTGTGTGCACAGCTCTAGGCTTGGGTGGCCACAAAATGGTTGTTTTTGTGGTGGGGGAATGGAGGGAGATTGTGAGTGGGGCTTGGATGCAAGAGCTGAGCTGTCTGCATCCCTGTACATGGCCCCTCACAGTGCAGAGGTGGGGTTGGGAAGGAAAGGGGGCATGTTGTGGGTCAGGGACTCCATTTGATTTCTCCCTTGGGCCTCCAAAATGTTAGAGGCCTGGCTGGGGGTGCAGCAACTTCTCTCAGCGATGCTCTGACCTTGTTCCTCTGTTTGTCTGTCCTTGGGTGTGACTCCCTCTCTCCTTCTCTCTGCATCCTCTCTCCCCATCTCCCCTGTCTCTGTGTCCCTGCACTCCCCTGCCCCTGCCCCTTTGCTCTGTGCCTCTCCTTCCAGGCTGCCACTGTTCCAGGCCAGCGCCTTTGCATTTCTGGTCCCAGCCAAAGCCATCCTGGGTTTGGAGAGATGGAAATGCCCCCCAGAAGGTGGGCACACTTCTGGGATCTGTGCTGGAGAGGGAAGGCCCAAAAGCCTGGAAGTCTGGGTGACTGTCCTGAGTCCAGACACCAGGGTGCATTAATGGCAGCATCTTCTCTTCCTCTCTGTGTCCCCTGGCCATGTGTGTGTTCCTGTCTCTGATCCCAGAGGAGATCTACGGTAACTGGAGTCTTCCCCTGAACACTTCTCATATCTGGCACCCACGGATACGTGAGGTGGGTTTGTACCTGGGGTAGAAGAGATCTGGACCTGAGGAGGGGGCTAGATGGGAGTGAGGACCACTCGTGAGTTGAAGGATTCAAGGAAGTGGTCCAGGAGTTTATTTGGGTTTATTTTTTAAATGTAGAGTTCATAGCCTCTAAATAGTGACTTATCATACCGTTATTTGCTTTTTCAGGTCCAGGGTGCAATCATGGTATCCAGCATGGTGGAGGTGGTGATCGGGCTGATGGGGCTGCCTGGAGCCCTGCTCAGCTACATAGGGCCTCTCACAGTCACCCCCACGGTCTCCCTCATTGGCCTCTCTGTCTTCCAAGCTGCTGGAGACCGAGCTGGCTCCCACTGGGGCATTTCAGCTTGGTGAGCAGGCACAAAGCCTGATCCTTTCCCAGCCCCAGCCCTTTCACCCCTTTCGTGTCCTGGCCCCAGCC
The DNA here is from genome assembly GCF_006229205.1 of Suricata suricatta. Taxonomy (NCBI): domain Eukaryota; kingdom Metazoa; phylum Chordata; class Mammalia; order Carnivora; family Herpestidae; genus Suricata; species Suricata suricatta. Next base: position 29,746,631 of record NC_043705.1, on the reverse strand, counting down.
CAGACTACCAGCCATCTTTCCTTTGTGCCTCTGCCCCCAGTTCCATTCTCCTGATCGTCCTCTTCTCCCAGTACCTGCGTAACCTCACCTTCCTGCTGCCTGTCTACCGCTGGGGCAAGGGCCTCACTCTCTTCCGCATCCAGATCTTCAAGATGTTTCCTGTGAGGAGATGACAGGCAGCTGGGGCTGGGACTAGGGCTGGGGCTGGATCTGGGTCCAGGGCAAAGGATGGGGGGTGGGCAGGTCTGGGACAGCAGAGGAGCTAGAGCCAGAGCACAGATGAGGTCCCAGTCAGGGGCTAGAGTAGGCATTGGGGCCCAGGTCTGAGTTGGGGCGGGGGCGAAGGCTAGGGCTAGGGCTGGGGCGAAGGCTAGGACTGAGGTAGGGTCTGGTTAGCCTGGACCAAGACTTCCAGGGCCCTCAGTGCTCCCCTCACCCCACCCCACTTCAGATTGTGCTGGCCATCATGACCGTGTGGCTGCTCTGCTATATCCTGACTCTGACGAATGTGCTGCCCTCAGACCCCACAGCTTATGGGTTCCAGGCACGAACGGACGCCCGAGGGGACATCATGGCTATTGCGCCCTGGATCCGCATCCCCTACCCCTGTGAGACACCCCACCTGGTCCCTTCTGCTTCCAGCTGAGACCATCTATGAGACCCCTGATGATCCCAACTCAGCCGATGATACGCTTTGCATTAGCTGTACATTTATAGTGTGGCAGGGAGAGTGGTGTTTTCCTCAAAGCCTCACTCCAGCTTCATGACTGAGTGATCCCAAATAAGCTGCCACAACTGTAGAGCTTCCACCCCAGCTTGAAATACCTTAACCCCCCCACATACTGCCTAATCCACTCCCTGATCCACCCAGAACTTACTGCATCCATCCTCCCGTCTCCCTCCCTATCCAGGTCAGTGGGGCCTGCCCACAGTGACTGCGGCTGCCGTCCTGGGTATGTTCAGTGCCACACTGGCCGGCATCATTGAGTCCATCGGAGATTACTATGCTTGTGCCCGCCTGGCTGGTGCACCACCCCCTCCAGTACATGCTATCAACAGGTATGGCCACCTGCCCTCTCCAATGTCTGATCCCCTCAGGGGCCACTCAGGAAGCAAATGTAGGGATAAGGTTGAGTCTCAAAGGTGTGGACTTGATCACGTCACTAATACTTTCCAGACCTCATTCTTACTTATGAAATGGAATACTCAAACCGCTCACTCTAAGTGTTAGGGGTAGTTGAGATAATAATGAAGCCTAAGGGAAACTACGGTGGTTGACAACCTTTCATGTGCACAGCCCTCCATGTGTATTCTCTTATGCAATCTACTAACGACTCTGTGAGACAAGGTACCCTTATTATGCCCATTTTACAGATGAGGAAATTGAAGCCCAGAGTCGCCTAAGGGAGTGAGTTCCAGGGCCCTGGGACTAGCACTCGGACATAGGCTCTTGGCTCCCAGACTTACCTCTGGCCTGAAGTGGGGAGTACTATGGACAGATAGTTGCAGTTTCCACAGTCCCCAAGAAGGCGAGCAGCCCGCCCAGGGTGATGGGAGGACGTAAGTCAGGGCAGAGGCTGGACCAGGGCCCCAACTCGCCCTTTCCTTGCAGGGGCATCTTCACGGAAGGCATCTGCTGCATAATCGCAGGGCTACTGGGCACAGGAAACGGATCCACCTCGTCTAGCCCCAACATTGGCGTTCTGGGAATTACCAAGGTGCCAAAACAAGCCGGATCGGCACAACGCCCCACCCCTATTCCCTGTGCCACAGCTCCGCCCCAAGCTCCAGCCACTTTGGCCTAACCACGCCCTGTCGTCAAGAGGTCCCGCCCTGCATCAAACCGTCCCTTTGGTGCTCACTTTTAGAACAGGCCCCGCCCGCCTTCCTGTCCTCAGAACTCCTCCGGCCCGGCCAGGCTTCGAGCCTAGAGTCTAACGCTGCCCCCTGGCTCCCCTGCAGGTGGGCAGCCGGCGCGTGGTGCAATATGGCGCGGGGATCATGCTAGTCCTGGGCACTGTTGGCAAATTCACCGCCCTTTTTGCCTCGCTCCCTGACCCCATCCTGGGGGGCATGTTCTGCACCCTTTTTGGTGAGTGCCACCTGTGCGCCATGGGTCTCTGCGTGGTCGCGGAGAGGTGGAGCCCATCCGGCCTGCGCGGCGCCTCCAGCAGTTCTCCTGCGCCCTCAGGCATGATTACGGCTGTGGGGCTGTCCAACTTGCAGTTCGTGGACATGAACTCCTCTCGAAACCTGTTTGTGCTCGGATTTTCCATGTTCTTCGGACTCACGCTGCCCAATTACCTGGAGTCTAATCCCGGCGCTATCAACACAGGTGCCTCCGCTAGTCCGAATGTCTCAGTAGATGGGGGAGGTGTGGTGGGCTTGACTCTGGGCACAGCTCCCTCCGTCAAGGGCACCATATGACAGAACCACAAATCCTGTCCAACTCCGGATGTGAACCAGAACCTGAGAAGTGATTAGCAACTGTCCTTTACTAAAACACTTTCTATGGACAGCTATGGAGCTTTACATGTGCTCATTTAATATTCACAACAGCTCCAGGAGACAGATAACTATCATCACTTCTACCTTGCAGAGGAGGAAAGTGAGGCTCAGAGAAGTTAAATGATTTGTCCTAGGATAATAAGTAGCAATGGGAAAACTGGGATTTGAACCCAAGGGTGGGGAGACAGGGTGCAGATAGGTTAGAAAGTTGGGATTTGTATCACTCCCATCTCCATGCCGACTCAAGGAAGTCAGTAAATTGCACAAGTGGGGAGAAAGTCCCTGAGCTCTGGCCTCCAGATGAGGCCAAGATGTCCGCTGGCCCTTGACCTATTCCACAGGCATTCCTGAAGTCGACCAGATTCTGACTGTGCTGCTGACCACAGAGATGTTTGTCGGTGGGTGCCTTGCTTTCATACTGGACAACACAGTGCCAGGTATGGGTCAGCCCTGGGAGGGAAACAAAGGACTAGGCTGGAATCATATGTACTCCAGCAGATGGGCCCTCAATCAGAAGTGTGGCCAGGACCACGCAATGCAGGACCTGCAAGGAGAGACAGGGAGTTTGGACTTGTGGAATGTGCACCAGCTGGAGGGAGAGACTAGTGGCTAGACAGAGACACAGGCATGCCTCATAGGTCTTGAAGAGGGTGGGTCTAGGGGAGTCAATCTTGGGGCCTTTGAGTTGTTTCCTTACATTTCTTGATAGCCAGGTTGAGAGCAGCCTCTGTTTTTCTTAGATTAGGGCAGATACAAATGAATCATCAGTTTGTTGGCAAAACCCACTACCAAATAATACTAGCGACTAGAAAAGCCCCTAACATTTCTCTTTGATATTAGCGCTTTTTGCAGGGACTGTGGAAGATAACTTCATGTGGGTCCCTGAGAACCCTCCTGGCTCATGCTTATGTGCCCTGTAAAATATAAAAACTGAGTGTCACCAGTTGCTCAAATGAGTAACAAGCATAGTTAACATTTACCAAACATCTACTATAGGTCAGGCATCAAACTATGCGTCTCATTTCATTCTCAAAAACTATCCTGTTAAGGAGTGCCTGGGTGGCTCAGTCGGTTAAGCGTCCTGCTTCGGCTCAGGTCATGATCTCAAGGTTTGTGGTTCGAGCCCCGCATCGGGCTCTGTGTTGATAGCTAGAGCTGGAGCCTGCTTCAGATTCTGTATCTCCCTCTGTCCTCCCCTGCTCGTGCTGTCTCTCAAAAATAAATTAAAAAACATTAAAAAAAAAACTATCCTGCTAAATACTATCAACACCATTTCACAAGGAAACAGAATCAGAGAGGTTAAGTGACTCACTGAAGTTCACATTTGGAGATTTAAAAGGCTGCAAATCTGGAATTTTAACAAAGTCCACCTGATGCAGTCTATGGCTTGTGTCCCAACAACTGTACCGTATTGTCTGTTGGAGGGTCCCTGGAAGATCAGGGAAAGCCCGATGGAGGCAGAGGTTAAAGACTCATCATTCCAGGGAGATGAGGGATTGGAGGAGCTGGATGATGGCCCTCCACTCACCACTTGCCAGCCTGAACACAGCTGTAAGGTTAGAATGAGGGCAGGAAAGGCCTAAGTGCCATGGCACTTTCAGGAATTTCAGACAGCACCAGATGATGAGAGAACTCTTGGTAGCAGTTACCCCATGGACTAATAGGTGGTACTTGCTCCTCCCCATTTAGAGGAAGGCTGGCTGTGGACATGAGAAAGGGAAGTGGCAGCCTCTATGCCCACGCAATCTGAGGAGATGGAGGAGGCGGTGGACTGTCTATTTAAGGGCTTTGTGAGTTGGGTAGCTCGATTAAGCTACCTCAGATGTTAATAGCCTCAGACTGCCTGGCTGAGATCTTCACATTCCCATCCTTCAACCCAACTCCCTATCAGCAACCATCCCTACCAGAGATCATTATAGATGTTATGCCCCATAATCCTTTTGTTTAATGTTTGAGAGAATGCAAGCACATGAGCAGGGGAGGGACAGAGTGGGAGAGAGAATCCTAAGCAGGCTCCGCACAGTCAGCCCAGAGCCTGATGAGGGGCTCAACTGCACAACTGACCAGGAGATCATGACCAGAGTTGAAATCAAGAGTTGGACACAACTGACTGAGCCATCCAGGTGCCCCATGCCACATAATCTTCAAGAGTCCTTAAATGTGCATTATTGAAGAATCTGAAGCTCAGAGTGATCAAATCACTTGCCTAAGGCTACCCAACCTGAACTCAGATCCAGGTCTGGTTAAATCAGAAACCGGTCCTTAATCATGGAATTACCTGTATACAACTTTCTATGTGTGATGGGCATTCTGCTGATGGACCACTTCGCATTTGCTCTTTCTCCATCCACAGTCCAAACTTGGAGGGGTAATTAATTTAGTTCAGGAAATGCTAGTGGGGCTAGTGGAAATCTCTTTCTACTTGCGTTGTAGTCTTCTCTAACCTCAGACCTCTTGTAAAATCCTCAGAGATCTCATGCACCCCTTTCCTGCCTCTTGAGGAAATATTCCCCTAGGTGTAAATGATCTTTTATGTATCCATACTACCAACAAAGATTTTACTTAGTAGCTTGACTTTCTGAGGTTTCTATTATAAAAGTGTAATTTCCAAACAGAGAATCATAATAGGAATATTAATACTGATTATAGTATTTCTAAATATCCCTGCCTGGCCCCAAAGCAGCGTCTGGGCACTATGTGGTCCCTATCAGCTTAGCACACACTAGCCCCATACTAGAGGTGTAAATTGACAATTACTTAACCTTTCTGCCTGTTTCTTTATCATATAAATTTGGTAATAGTACCTATATACTTACCACAGCAATGTTTTGGAGAAATGAGATAAAGAAATTAAAGCACTTAGCACAGAGCCTGGTACACTATAGGTACACAATAAATACTAAGTATAACCAGTATCTTTTAGGGTTTCCTAGAACTCTGGCCAAGTTAGAAGCTGAGAAATCATGGATTCCATAACTTTTCAGTCCCAGAAAATACTTGAGAATGACGACCTTGCATTTCCAGAAGTCTGTCTAAGGACTGGGTTAGGGGAAAGGGAGGTAGTGGAGGGTTGCTGGTCCTGGTAATTTCTCTGTCCTCTTCCAGGGAGCCCAGAGGAACGAGGTCTAATACAGTGGAAAGCTGGGGCCCATGCCAACAGTGAGATGTCTACCAGCCTCAAGAGCTATGACTTCCCCATTGGCATGAGCATAGTAAAGAAGATTGCCTTTCTGAAATACATTCCTATCTGCCCAGTCTTCAAAGGATTTTCTTCAAGGTCAAAAGCCCAGCAACCAGTTCCAGAAGACACTCCAGATAATATACAAACTGAGTCTGCGTGCACCAAGGTCTGAAAAATTACTCGTAGGAAAGGTAGGATATGTTAGATGGTCTTTCGTGGGAGCGCTGAAAAATCCTAATATTCTAATGCTTTAACCAAAGGAAAACTACTGTTTCCATTTTTGTGTACTTTACGGTCTTCAAGGGGAAAGGAGACTGGGTGAAAAGTCAAAATATGGATTTTGATTGGAATTCCTTAGCTATTTCATAATGATAGTGGAACTTCCCAACTGATGTGGGTCACTAAGAAGTCACAAGTATGCTGACATATTGACCCCCTTCAGCATTCGGATATGTAGGCAGAAAGTGGGTCAGCCGCAGCCCATGAACCATCAACTCTGGCCGCAGATAACCCCATTCTTGCATTTCAGTATGCTAAAAAATTTAAGTACTTTATGACATGGAATAGATTGAGAAATACTGACAATGCAAGAACAGGAAAAATCCTCTCAGGGGTACCTTGATGGTTCAGTTGGTTAAGCATCCAACTCTTGATTTCAGATCAGGCATGATCTCAGGGTTGTGAGTTCAAGCCCTGCATTGGGCTCCTCTTATATATGCTGCCTTGTTTCAATAGTGATTATAAAACAAGAACCCTGAAATCAAAACATGATGACTTCAATTACCTTAAAACTATGAAACACAGGCCCTGGTGGGGTGATCTGTCCAAAGGGCTTCAAAATGCAATAGCTGTTGCTCTGAAACTTTTCATCTCTACCTGTAATGCAGATGCCTGACTCTCCAGTTAAACAGCTAAGTAGTTTTAAGGTGCAGTTTCCCTGACAATCAAGTAAAGTTCCAACAGGAGCTAGAGTGTATTATGCTAAGTGAAAGAAGCCAGAGAAAGACAACTAACATGATTTCACACGTATGTGCGAGAAACAGATGAACATATGGGAGGGGAAGAGAAAGACAACGGGAAACAAATCATACTCTTAACAATAGAGAATAAACTGAGGATTGATAGAGGGAGGCTGGTGATGGATGTTGAGGGCACTTGTTATGATGAGCACTGGGTGTTGTATGTAAGTGATGAATCACTGAATTCTACGCCTGAAACCGGTATTCCATTGTATGTTAACTAGCATTTAAATAAAAACTTGAAAAGAAAAGAGGAATCCCAACAAAATTAGAATACTCTAGGGGTACCTGGGTGGCTCAGTTGGTTGAGTATCTGACTTCAGCTCAGGTCATGATCTTGCAGCTGGTGGGTTCGAGTCCCACATCAGGCTCTGTGCGGATAGCTCAGAGCCTGGAGCCTGCTTTGGGATCTGTGTTTCCCTCTCTCTCTGCCTTCCTCCCCTGCTCATGCTCTGTATCTCTCTCAAAAATAAACATTTTAAAAAATTAGAATACTCTTTAATAGTGATAACATCACTTATGTACTGAGGATTACGTTAAGTGTTTGATATGTATTAACAAATCATACAATCCTAAGATAGATACTGTTATTACTACCCTTTTATTTTTTTTTAATGTTTTATTTATTTTTGATACAGAGCATGAGCGGGGGAGGGGCAGAGAGACACAGAAGGGGACACAGAACTGGAAGCAGGCTCCAGGCTCTGAGCTAGCTGTCAGCACAGAGCCTGATGCGGGGCTCGAACCCACAAATGTGAGATCTGACCTGAGCCCAAGTCAGAGGCTTAACCAACTGAGCCACCCAGGTGCCCCACTACCCTTTTATTTTTAAACTTTATTTTTTTAAGTACTCCTTTACACCCAATGTGGGGCTCAAATTCACAACCCTGAGATCAAGAGTCACATGCTCTTCTGACTGAGCCAGCCATGTGCCCCCTAATTACTACCATTTTTATTTTTTTAAAGTTTTTAATGTTTATTCATTTTTGAGAGAGAGACACACACAACAGTATGAGCAGGAAGAGGGTAGGAGAGATAGGGAGATAGAGAGTCTGAAGCAGGCTCCAGGCTCCGAGCGATCAGCAGAGAGCCTGATGTGCGGCTCAAACTTACAAACCGTGAGATCAAACCTGAGCCAAAGGCAGATGCTTAACTGACTGAGCCACCCAGGCGCCCCTGTTAGAACCATTTAAAGAGGTGGAAACCAAGGCATAAAATAGTGACTTGTCCATGATCAATGGATTCACATCTAGGAAGTCTGGCTAGTCTTTGCCTTTTTTTTTTAAATAACCATTTTAATAATCGAACTTCTATTTTTTTTAAATGTTCATTTATTTTTGAGAAAGAGAGCAAGCATAAGCAGGGGAGGAAGGGCACCCCACATTCTTTGTTCTTAATCATTAGGTTACAATGCCTAATTCAAATTTATAATCTCCAGTTACATTGCACTATGATAATTTGGCCGTATGTGGAAATGAACTCATCTGCCCCTGTCTGAGCTTAGAAAGGATCTATAAGCCTCGTTTATCTGGCAGCCTGCTGTGTCACTTGTGGTACTTAGCTATTAGAGACATAGGGGACTGGCTGTATCAGCTCCAAAAAGAGAGGCAAGTAGGATCATTTCTGCTTCAGAGTTTCTTAAAAATCTACTTGTTTTGGGGGTGCCTTGCTAGGTCAGTCAATAGAGCATGAGACTCTTCGGGATCATGAGTTCAAGTCCCGTGTTGGGTATAGAAATTACTTTTTTTTTTTTTAATTTTTTTTTAATGTTTTATTTATTTTTGATACAGAGAGAGACAGAGCATGAGAGGGGGAGGGTCAGAGAGAGATGGAGACACAGAACCAGAAGCAGGCTCCAGGCTCTGAGCTAGCTGTAAGCACAGAGCCTGACACGGGGCTCGAACCCACGAATGTGTGAGATCTGACCTGAGCTGAAGTCGGAGGCTTAACCGACTGAGCCACCCAGGCGCCCCTAGAGATTACTTTTAAAAGTAATTTCTACACCCAACATGGGGCCTGAACTCATACCCCTGAGATCAAGAGTCATAGGTCCTACCAACTGAGCCAGCCAGGTGCTTGAGATTATAAAAAACCCACAAACCACACAAAAACAACCTACTTGTTTATTCTCTTTTAAGGTAGCTATTAAAAAAACAATGGGGCACTTGGGCAAACCAATGGATCCCCCACGAAGAATGTGAACCAGAACTGACTACAACTCTGAGCCCAACAAACTCCAGAAAGGCACAGAGGACATCATCAACTGAGTAGGGCCATGAGGCAGAAGTGTATGTAGAACCAGGGAATTGCTAGCTGGTTGTCAGCCTGCCCCAAGATAAAGATTAGTCCAAAACAAAGTACTTCACCCCAGGAACAAACTCCTTTAATACTTCACCCCAAGAACAAACATAAATAAGCTTGTTAGGGAAAAACACAGATGGTCCAGGTGAACCAAAATAGCAAACCAGTCCAATCAGACCAGCAATGGCTTGTGAAGGGCAGAAGCCAGTGGAGATTATACTAGAGTAAGGTTACCATTATACTGACTAGCCAAAAACCTTCTTAAGGTGGAGATCCGTACCTGCACTGCCGCTGACTGCAGCAGCCTGAGGCTGCCACGGTGGCTTAGGGAAAGGGAGATCAGGTTTGTTTTACTGCTGCATTTTGGACAGATACATGCATAATGACACACTTGACACTATGGAATCTAATAAAGCCTGCTCTCTTAGCAAACCTTGCCAATAGGGTTGTCCTGAAGTACTGAACCCAGAATACAGTGATTATCAATCACCACAGGAGAGTCTGCACTCCAGCACCAATAAACACAACCATCAGCTCAGTTCTACTATTATTTATTTTTTTAAATATTTTTGAAAAAATATAATTTTTTTACAATATTTTCAACTTAAACACTATTCACACTGAACACGTATGGCAGCTTAACCTACCCAAGTATGAAGTTTAAGAAGCCAAAACTGTTCTAGCTTTGTTAAAAGAAAAGTTGTGCTGCAGACCATTGTAGTGATGGTTAACAAAGCAAGGAAAAGCACCACTCAAATCATGTTACCATTTCTTTGTTCAATTGGATTATGGTGGGTCAGATGGTGCACTTCACATGGGCATGGCTATGATGCAGGGACTCCTTAGAAGATGCAATTCTCAAATTACATACTTCCTCAGATATAACATTAGGAGAATTCACTATTTCTTAAGTGATAACATACCATAAAAGCCAGGGCTAGTTCTCACCGTGAACATTACCTTATAATCTCAGTAACCAAAGACATATTGTCTATAATGAATTATTTCAAATTAGCTAACAAGGCCTTCTTCAGAAAAAGGAAATTCTTCTTGATAATGACAAATGCAAATTTAAGTCTGAACTGAGAAATATGCCTAACAACCTGAACTTAAA
>NC_043705.1:29715409-29736408 GCF_006229205.1 Suricata suricatta | reverse complement strand
AAGACTAACAAAACTTTGGCAATGCATAAGTGTAACACAGTGACAAGAGAGAGCTTTTACAATTAAGTCTTCTAATACTGCCTTCACAGTGTGGAAATTGTGCTACATCCACCAAAAGAGGGCCCCGTCTACTCAAATATTTTAGTACTTCACCCCAGGAACAAACTCCTTTGCATTTGGATTCAGATTGCTCTTGACCTGAAAAATAAGTACATAAAAAAGCAAGTTCATTAACAGATGGCTTCAGATACTCAAAAGCATTCAACCCAGATCCACATGCAAACCGATCTTCGAAAAAATGTTAAGACAAAAGAACTCAGACTGTATGGTTAAACTTAACCCAAAAAATCTATCAACAGAAGGGAAAGAAGGAAACAGAAGCTATAGATATTAAATATATAATATATGAAAACTTAACACCTTTTCTAAAGAGAAAGTAAAAATTGAAATTAAATTTGCATATAAGTGTAACCAAAAACCCACTAACTACACACAAACTAAAAAGATGTCACAGAATAAGGAATTCTGTTCATTTAACTATAATATTTGATTTTAACAGTTTCATACTATGCAAAAATACTAAACGAGTGTTGAAATGATTATTATAGTGGATTGGGGAATTGTTTATGAATTAATTTTGCTTATGATCCTCACTGAAAATATAGAGTTATCTTTCTAAAATTGCTGTATTCTAATTACTACAGGAAGCAAGGTTTGTAACAGAAAAAGAAAACTACATGGAGAATCAAAGGACCCTAAGATGGAATTCCAGCTCTGCTCTAAATTAACTTCCTATGAAAGCCTCGAAAAGTCACTCTCTTTGGAACTCTATTTCTGCATCAGTTAGAGAAAGAATAGGCCAAAGTCTCTAAGAGCCAGTATTCTAGATCTCTAAAACTTTACTTTACTAAGCAGACATGTCAGCATCTTGACAACAGGTGGAAATCTGCCTCCACCACAGTTGATAAAGATGAAAAGAAATCAAGATGTGTTACAGGGCCTGAATGTCAGAATACCGGTAGGCTTTTCGACTGAATCTGATCCCCCTATGTCACTTACTTCACAACCAAAGTATATTAAATAACATCCTGAAGCAATAGTTTAATTTTAATTTCATAATTTATATACAACCATTTCCTTGGACAAGACATACTCTCACTTCTCTCAAAGGAAATATATCTAAACTATGAAGTTTAAATTAAAAAGCAGTGTTTTTGAACGTGTAATCTTCTGGCAGCTACAAAAGAATGATAAGGAATTAACATAACCTCAAACAGACCAAGAAAAACAAACCAGTTTCTAGACAATGAAATTATACTGGGTCCAGATTAAAGTTATACATTATGATGAGCAAAGGACTTCACTCATCAGAGCAATCAGGATTATTTGTGGAATGACTAATGTAGTAATAAGCAAGCATATCAAAACAAACGACTGAGATCACACATCTGTTCAACTGAGTTACTGACATTTACTACAACACATCTGTATTACAATGTAAATTTCAGTGTTCTCCATACAGCCCTTTAGAAGAAGGGTTCCCAAATGCCTGATGGGGCAGGCTGGCAGTATGCCCTAGGAGTGCTTTTTATGCCTAGACAGGTGATTTGCAAGTCTGGGATCTAGCCAAAGGATTTATTTTTGGTTTTAATCCTTCACAGGAAATTATGATATATCACTAGATTAGGAAATCACTGCACAGTGAACAGAAAATAACTGCAAAAAATATTTTAAGTCTAGGAGTAAATTCCAGAGAACTAAATTGTAAAAGCAACTATAGACTGTCGATATGGAAAAAAAAGTCAGCATTACGACTTTAAATCATTTTATATTAATTTTAGTAAATGATTCACCACATTCTATTCTAGTACTGATGCCTATATTTAATTCTTGAAAAATTTTACTGTAAATGTACCATCCCCAGCAATGAGACATGGAAAGTAGGTAAAAATGCAAACATGTTTGTGTTCCTTTTCTGCCAAGAGCTTGCAAAAGTCCACATTAAATCCCAGTTCCAAATGGAGTTAGAGTAACTCAATGAAAATCTTGGGGCAGGGGAAAAAAAAACCCTCCAAAATTTCACTTTTCAGATAAAAATGTACAAATTTCACCAAATGTTTAAGAAAAAATTAAAGAGCAAAACCTCTTCATCAAGTTACTTTTGTATAGGCAAGTCACATGGACATACTGTGTGCTTCTTTTGGATTAACACTTTAAGATATTTACATATCCTAGGGCAATACCGTTATCAAAACTAAAAGCAGTGACAAGAGGTCTGTTAGTAGTGTCAGACTAGCTCCAGAACGTTGCCAGAAGTCACTCCGAGTCATAAATGAGACTGGGAAACCCCTGCTTCCACAGTAAGAAGCAGTACAATTTCTGAAGGGGAAGAAATGTAGAACTCTTGTTACACAGTCGATTGCTGCCTTTTCCGCTTATGGGAAAGATGAGCTAGTTTTTAAAAAGATGAAAAAGAACTTTTTACCACAAGATCTTCCAGAGAAGAGCCATCACTGATAACAAGGTCATTAAATTGGTCTTGGATTTGGTCCATAGTTTGTGGGAGATCTCGAGCTGGAATAAACCACTCATGTTCCTCCTCTTCTTCCAGCATTTCTTGGAAACAGCGTTCAATAAATTCTTCTTCCCATAACTCCTCTTCTATCTGGATTTATAATAAATAAAGGATCACTAGGTAAGATATCAATAGGAACGGCTTAAATTATCTTGAATTAAGGCATTTAAGGGCTGCCTGGGTGGCTCAGTTGGTTAAGCATCCAACTCTTGATTTTAGCCCAGGTCATGATCCCAGGGTTGTTGAGATTGAGCTCTGCACTGGGCTCCAAGCTGGGCATGGAGCCTGCTTAGGTTAGGATTTTCTCTCTTCCTCTGCCCCTCAACAGCTCATGTGCACGTTCCCTCGCTCTCTTAAAAAAACTGAACACACTATTTTAACCTTCTTTTCTGCTTTTGTGCCAAGAAAAAAAATGTTTACCCTAAGACTATGGATGATCTGTTTAAGGTTTTGCTGTCTTTATTTGTCCTAACAGAATGTGAGGAAGTAATGAAGGAGTGCTTTCAGGAATGCCTATCACAATTTAATACTTTAAAACCATACAAAACCTAAACCCAAGCAAAAATGACTAAATTCTGTACAGGATAGGGTCAGGGCATGGGTAATTCAACCCAACAAACAGCAGCCCAAATGATTCTCACTGAATTAAGACTGCACTGTCTTACTCTAGAATACCCATTATTGGATATAGTGAAATCAAGTTGGGTAATGATTACCAAAGCCATGATCAGGGAGGAACTAGACAGAAGATGGGTACAGATGCCAGAAATACAGAAATAAAAGACAACATTTATCAGTGTCTGAGCATTCTCTAAAGAGAAATGGTGTCAAAATTTCAGGCCCATCAGATTGAGAACCTCAGGTGAAACACAACACAATTCTGTATCCTAGTACCTAGGACTGTCTGCTCTTGGTTTTTACTCTTTAAGAGCAATCTGATTGGTGCAAGGCAGTGGATCCCAAACCTAACTGAACATTGGAACCAACTGGTTTTTTTTAAGTTTTATTTTTCAACATGGGGCTTGAACTCACAACCCTGAGATCAAGAGTCTACCAAATGAACCATTTAGGTGGCTCCCCATCTCAGAGCTTTAATAAACACATTTCCCAGGCTTGACCCTAGTCCTCCTGAATCACAATATCTAGGTTGGGACCCTGAAAAAGCCTCCCTAAATAATTTCAGTGAGCAGATAAATCTGCTAGTAATCAGCATACAAATAAAACAGGAGTAGTAGCACATAAATCCATACATTTCATATATAAGGGATGAGATAAAAAACACAGATAAAGGTTAAGTACAATTACACTGAGGGCTGTTATGGGCTACAAAAGACACAGTATATTTATACACAAAACTAACTTGTCTGTTGAATTCCTCTTCATTTTCCATCCACATGTATTCTGCAAATGGATTGTCATCTTCATGAGAATGACCATTAATAATCACATCTTCATTGATGATGCTTGGGCTAGTACTGCTGCGACTTGGATCTTTCATGGTTGGCGTTAGTTGTCGTTTTTAACCTTCAAAGAAAAACAACAGTTAATTTTTTCAGTCATTCTTTCAGTTCTTAACAAGCAGTTATTATCTCCAGGAATCATGGTTAGGTATTAGATGCACATGATAAATTAAGGCACATGATAAATCAAGCATGTGGAAGGTATCATTTTTTTTCCCCTCACAAATTATCTCAGTATCATCTGAAATAGCTGAGAACAGCCTATATTCATCTAGTGCTTTTTGGTAACAGCCAATGATGGTAATCAACTGCTTGAACGTAATTCTCAAATCAATCTATTTTTTAAATACTGGATACCTCTTGCTTTATGAAACAAGCATGGTCTAGAAGGCCTAAATCATCAAGTGAATTTATGAAAAGCAAATTCTACTTTTAGCAATTGATATTAAAAAGCTCAGAGACTGCAAATGAAAACAGACTTTTAATAACCTCTTAATTTCTCAGTCCCAAGGTAAAGAATGCTGTGGATCTCTAGACTTCATAGTACACTCTATTCCTTTATCTCTGGGTCCAGGTCGAGTTCTTCCGTGTCTGGATCTGTCCACTGTACAAGTGAGTTTCAGGCAAGTAATCTATCTCACACACAAACACACACAATATGCATCCTTTTTATTTTGAGAGAGAGAAAGAGAGAGAGAGCGAGCGAGCGAGAGAGAACGAGCACAAGATAGGGAGAGGGGCAGAGAGAGAGGAAGAGAAAGAATCTTAAGGGGGCTCAATCCCACGAACTGGGATCATGACCTGAGCTGAAACCAAGAGGAACACTAAACTGACAGAGCCACCTAGGTGCCCCTAATTTTAAAGTTAGTTTGTTGATTTATTGGGGGGGGGGGGGGATAGAGTGAATGAATCCCAAGCAGGCTTCACACTCTGTGCTGAGACCAACTTTGGGCTCAATCTCACAACTGTGAGATTATGACCTGAGCTGAAATCAACAGCTGGATGGTTAACTGAACTGACTGAGACATGCAGGTGCTCCAATGTGGATGCTTTCAAATGAGAGTTTATCTACAGACTGCTTTTTAACCTGCTTTGTTACCTTCACAGTACATGGTAAACATTTTTCCCATGCAAGTTTCTGAAACTCCCCTGCTGACAGAAAAACTTCTGGACAAACTCAAAATGAAATATCCAATCAGAAAAACAACAGCCCACTCTGTTCCCCCCCACCTCTGCTGTTCTCTTAAAAAAAAAAAAAAAAGAAAAGAAAGAAAAAGAAAAAGAAAAAGAAAGAAAAAAAAATGACAACACCACAGATTCACAGTAAAGGGTACATCAAGAAAATGTAACTTTGGGAAAGCAGAGGGTTTTATTATTAATCTCAGCATTCAAAGCATAAGGTAAAACTCATCATGATGGTCATGAGGGGATCACCTATGAGAATGTGTGGAACTGGACCTCAAATGAAGCTCCCTACTTTTCCTCCTTAGCTGTCTCATCTCCTCCAAGAACCGTTCCGTATCATCAGCAACTCCATCTATCATATCAAGGTTACTGACAAGCCTATTGGGCATATCCTCGCTAACATCATGGGCAGGTCAGGCCTAACCTGCTCTACTATTTCCTCCAGGCTCCTGGCCTTCACCACCTCCCAAAGGGTAGGCTTCTTCACTCTATGCTGCAGCCTGCTTTTCTCCTTTGCTTTCCTGGGAGACACTTTCCATGCTGTGATTTTTTTTTCCTGCTTCCTTTTCCTGCAGGGATCAGAAGCAGTCTTCCTCTCTTAGCCTTGAAATCTGCTGCACCAATGGACCTAAAGACCTGTTGTGTATAAGTCAGCTTCTGTGACTTCCTCCTTCCCTGGGCTATGGGCTAACCCACCTTCAGGGAACAGCACGCAGGTGCACAGCCACAAAGACTAGCTCAAGCATCTAACTTCTTTCTATGTGAGTAAAAACAACAATATCTAAAAAGAGTAGATCTGGTTTCTTATACACTGCTCATTAAGTGATAACACGATCTAAACCAGTTGACACACTGCTGGCTAAAAGTTTGAAGCATAACAGTAAGATTCTACAATATTCTACCAATTCATTAAGTATTGCTAAAAATGGGTTTACATATAATGAGTCACTTGTACATAAATTCAAACAGCAGTGTGACCTGTGCTAAAGGAAGGAGTCAGCATACCTAATATGAGAATAGAGTTTTAAAAACTTCAGGTTTCTTACTCCAGTTATCATAATCAAGTAAAACATTATAAACTAAAACCTCCTACCACAAATAGTTTTCTTCATTAGGCTTAAGGTTCAGGGAGCACTTGCTCTATATGTATAGCCATCCCTAATACGTTGTTATTTTTCAATCTTTTTTTTTTTATCAGAGATATTCATTGTCTGTTTTCTGTCCTGTCTTTTATAGTGCCTCTATTATTTTCATTCTACCCACACCTTAGCACATAAATCTCAGTCTGCCTCTGCTTTTCTTTCATATGTATATAATAATAAGTAACTCAGGCAGTAGTTTGAGGACTTCTTAACAAATACAGATGTCACTACCATGAGCCTACTGTCAGTAGTATTCAGTATTTCAGAAAACACCTATGTGTTTCAGGACAGAACCCACCCAGTCCCAGCTTAAGAGACTGAATTCACATTATATGAACAATATGAGTTTTAATTATACATACGTCCTCAAGTCTACAAAAGGAATCTAAAAAAGGGGCACCAGGCTAGTTCAGTCAGTAGAGCATGTGACTCCTGATCTCGGAGTTGTGAATTCGAGCCCCACATTGGGCTGTCTGCTGTGAGCACAGAGCCTGCTTTGGATCCTCCTCCCCCACCCCCACCCCACTTGTGTGCATGTTCTCTCAAAAAAATACCAAAAAAAAAAAAGTTTAGAGACTATGAGATAGTCAATGTTCAAATGGAATTAAGTAGTTAAGTAGCACTGCTGCAGTGCTTGAACCCACAAATCTTTGAGATCATGACCCGAGCCAAAGTCGGACACTAAACCAACTGAGTCACCCAGGCACCCCTCTAACTTGTTTATAAATATGCCTCCATAGTTTGAGCTCTGTGTCAGGCTCTATGCTGACAGCTCAGAGCCTGAAGCCTGTTTCTGATTCTGTGTCTTCCCTCTCTCTCTGACCCGCTCCCATTTGTGCTCTCTCTCAAAAATAAAAAATAAATAAATAAATAAAAATTTAAACAAATATGCCTCTGTGACCAAATTATATCTACATGTAAATGCAATCTATTTTTTAAAGAAAAAAAAATCCAATTTATGATCACAAGCTTATGTAAACCATGAAAAATGTGCCTCAGAAAATTCTATAGTTTGAGAATCCCAAGGGACTCCCCTCTCTCTTTGATGCCAATCAGTAACAAAGAAACTATCAACAGTGCTTAGCAAAAGGGCCCAATCCCTGTATTTGACAAGGCTCTAGGTCAGTAATGATTTTTGCTCATTACCACTTCATCAAACAAACTGTGGCTTTGGTACAGATCCCAGGGAAAGAATCCATAAAGGACTGCAAATAAAATTACTTTATCAACCAATATTTGGGAAACAAATCATAACTGAAACCGAAAAGAACAAACTGGAGCCTGGACACTAATCTTACACCTTAGACAGCTGCGGGAAGGAACAACTGCCGACCAAATTTCTGGCTATAGCCAGCCAGGTGAAAGCCAGCAGGGTAAGAATCATTTACTTTCAGAATGTTGAGAGACCCACAATTATTGAATATAAGGTATTCTAATAGATGTACTAAATTTTTAATTTTTTTTCTATGACTTGTTCTTGACCCTTCTTGGACCACACTCTTTATACTGGATCCTCTGCATGTTCTGCTGTGTCTCCCTCTCTCTCTGCCCCTCCCCCTTTTGTGCTCGGTCTCTCTATCAAAATAAATAAAACATTAAAAAAAAAAAAAAAACTAGGTATAAGATCACCTGGTTGGCTCAGTTAATACAGCATGTGACTCTTAATCTTGGGGTCCTGAGTTCAAGACCCATGCTAGGTGTAGAGCTTATTTTAAAAATTGGGTATACAGTTCAAACACCATAAAATTTATGATTTTAAAGTGCTAGATTGGCATTTGTTAAAAACAGTTAAAGGCAGGGGCACTTGGGTGGCTCAGTTGGTTAAGCATCCGACCTGGGCTCAGGTCATGATCTCACAATTCGTGGGTTCGAGCCCTGCATCGGGCTCTGTGCTGACAGCTAGCTCAGAGCCTGGGACCTGTCTTCGGATTCTGTGTCTCCCTCTCTCTCTGACCCTCCCCTGCTCACACTAAAAAAAAGTTGTAAAACAAAAATAGTTAAAGGCAAATATAGTAGCCAAAGCCACCTAGGGCAAAGAAGAACAGATGTGGCAAACAAAAGACCAAGCAAAAAAGCATGGGAGGAAAGACTGGTGAAGGAAATGCTTTGGGTATAAAGGCTTTGAAAAGCTCCTGCATATTATGGGGAACCAAGAAGGCCATGGGCAGGTCCAGTGCTCAGAGCATGCTCAGAAAAGACATGAAGGGTGCCTGGGTTGCTCAGTTGGTTAAGCATCTGCCTTCTGATTTCTGCTCGGTTCATGATATAAAGCCCCATGTCAGACTCTGTAGTCACAGGGTGGAACCTGCCTGGAATTATCGCTCTCCTCCTCTCTGCCGCGGCCCCATGCACTCTCTTTCTCTCAAAATAAATAAATTTTTAAAAAAAGGCCCGCAAAGGCCCTACACTCTGGTTGACCTTCAGTATATGCACATATAGTGAGGGCTAAGAAAGCTGTAAGCTGCCTGAATGTTGAAGGTATGCCTCAACATAAATAAGAATCTATTTACAAAGACTGAGTTTTTGGGGCACCTGGCTGGCTCGTCGGCTAAGCCTCCGACTTCGGCTCAGGTCAGATCTCACGTTCGTGGGTTCGAGTCCCGCGTCAGGCTCTGTGCTGACAGCTAGCTCAGAGCCTGGAGCCTGCTTCCGGTCCTGTGTCTCCTTCTCTCTCTGCCCCTCCCTCTCTCATGCTCTCTCTCTCTCTGTATCAAAAATAAATAAAAACATTAAAAATTTTAAAAAAACAACAAAGACTGAGTTTTTGCTTATAGATATTAAGAAAAATATATATTAAGAATTTAACTTCTTTTTAAAATGTTTAATATTTATTTATTATTGATACAGAGAGAGATGGAGCATGAGTGGGGGAGGGGCAGAGAGAGAGAGAGAGGGAGACACAGAATCTGAAGCAGGCTCCAGGCTCTGAGCTGTCAGCACAGAGCCTGACACGGGGCTAGAACCCACAAACCGTGAGATCATGAGCTAAGCCGAAGTTGGACGCCCAACCGACTGAGCCACCCAGGCTTAAAAATTTTTTTAATGTTTGTTTATTTATAGGAGAGCGTGAGCGAGGAACAGGCACACATAGAATCCAAAGCAGGCTCCAGGCTCTGAGCTGTCAGCAAAAAGCCCAATGCTCTCTCTCAAAATAAATATGTAAACATTAAAAAAAGAGAGAATATCAATACAAAGAAATTATTAAAAAGAAACCAAATAATATCTGGAGTTGAAAAGTACAATAACTGAAATGAAGTCAAACAATGAAAAATAATGAATAGAACCTTAAAGACCAGTGGGAAACTATCATACACATAATGGGAATCTCAGACGGAGAAGATAAGGGGCCAAAAAGAATATTTTAAGAAATAACAGCCTCATGGGGTACCTGGCTGGCTCAGTCAGTGGCACCTGGGGCTCCTGATCTCAGGGTTGTGAGTTTGAACCTCTGTTAGGTGTACAGATTGCTTAAAAACAAATTAAAAAAAAAATTTTTTTTTTTTAATTTTAGAGAATTTGCAAGTAGGGGGAGACAGAGGGAGAGAGAAAGAATCCCAAGCAGGCTCCATGCTCAGCACGGAGCCTAACATGGGGCTTCATCCCATGACCCTGGGACCATGACATGAGCTGAAATCATGAGATAGACAACTGAGTCACCGAGGAGACCCTAAAAATAAAACTTTTTAAAAAAGAAAAGAAAATGACCCCAAACTCCTCACACTTGAATAAAAAAAAAATCTCCATATATTACTCTACATATCCAAGAAACTCAACAAATTCCATGTAGTATAAACTCAAAATGGGGGCATCTGGGTGGCTCAGTTGGTTAAGTGTGTGACTGCAGATTCTGTTTCTCTCTCTTTCTCTCTGCCCCTCCCCTACATTGTGCTCTCTCTCTCTCAAAAATAAATAAATGTTAAAAAAAAATTATAAAAGGGATGCCTGGGTGGCTGAGTTGGTTAAGTGCCGACTTCAGCTCAGGTCATGACCTCGTGGTTCATGAGTTTGAGCCCCACATCGGGCTCTGTGCTGACAGCTCAGAGCCTGGAGCCTGCTTCAGATTCTGTTTCCTTCTCTCTCTGCCCTTCTCCTGCTCAGGCTTGTATCTCTGTCTCTCAAAAATAAACATTAAAAAAAAAAAGATAAATATTTGCAAACCAAGATACAAGAGTCACAGTGCAGAATATCAAAGGGAATTCTTAAAAGACAAACAATACTATTTTCAAAAAAGTGACAAGAAAAATAATCTGCTTCTAGTAATAAAAAGCAAAAAACCAAACTGAAAGAAAACTGCCAGAATGTAAGACCCGGGCAGAAAACAGCTTACAGACATAAATGAACTAGAAAATTTCCATCCCTATTATTCAGGAATAGTCTGAATAATACGACTTATGGGATCCTGATCTATG
The DNA here is from genome assembly GCF_006229205.1 of Suricata suricatta. Classification (NCBI taxonomy): domain Eukaryota; kingdom Metazoa; phylum Chordata; class Mammalia; order Carnivora; family Herpestidae; genus Suricata; species Suricata suricatta. Next base: position 29,725,637 of record NC_043705.1, on the reverse strand, counting down.
AATCTAAATTCACATGGGCTAAGTGCTTTTAAAATATCTTTACCAGCCTTTAAATTTATTTTTCTTGTTATGAATAGTGTATTCAGGTTTTCTACATCTTTGGTTAATTACAGTAATTTATATTTCATTAAAATCTCATTTTCTCCAGAATTTTAATTTTGTTATAAAATTGCATAGAATGTAACTATTCTAACTTGTTTCACTACATATAATTTGATTATATGTTCCTTTTCCTCATTTAGAGATTTATCTTAGAGAAAAAGTCCAGGTTTGCAATTTGGACGAGTGAGTATAGTAAACTCTTCCTACATATGTAGTAAAAGGAAGATCTGTGTGTGTGTTTCAAATGCACAGAATCTCTGGGAACATATAAAACAGAGAAGCAAATCATATCTGATAAGGAACTTGTATTTAGAATATATAAAGAACTATTACAACTCAATAAAAATGACACAATTTAAAAACGGGCAAAGAAGAAAGTTTTCCAAAGAACATACAAATGCCAATAAATACATGATACTCAAAATCATTAATCATGGAGGAAATGCAAATCAAAACCACAATGAGATGCCACTTTACACTAGAATGGCTGTAATAAAAGATGGATAATAACTATTGGTAAAAATGTGGAGAAATGGGAAACTTCATTTACTGCTGGTAGGCATGTTAAAATGATGCAGCTGCTTTGAAAAAGCAGTTCCTCAAAAGATTAAACATGGAACCCAATATTTATACTAAGTATTTAACCAAGAGAAATGAAAATATATGCCCTATAGAAAACTTGTACACAAATGGTCATAGCAGTATTATTCATAATAGCCCCAAAGTGAATAAAAACCCAGTGGTCCACCAACTGATAAATACTATGTGGTATCTCCCACACAACAGAATATTATGTGACAATAAAAAGAAATGAAATACTTGATACATGTTATATCATAGATGAACACTGAAAACGTTATGCTAAGTGAAAGAAGCCATTCACAAAGCACCGCACCACATCGGTATGACAGCTAAGGTGTATGAGGTTTCTTTGTCGGGTAACAAAAATGTTCTAAAATGGATTGTAGTGATGAATGCACAACTCTCTTAATATCCTAAAAACAAGTCAACTGTATACTTGGAGTTAAAGGCAGTGAATTATAGCTCAGTAAGAACTGTTAAGGGTCCATGAGTTTGAGCCCTGTCATCAGGCTCTGTACTGACAGCTCAGAGCCTGGAGCCGGCTTCCAATTCTGTGTGTCCCTCTCTCTCTGCCCCTCCCCTGCTCATGCTCTGTCTCACTTTCTCTGTCAAAAGTAAATATTAAGTGCTCGCTTCGGCAGCACATATACTAAAATTGGAATGATACAGAGCAGATTAGCATGGCCCCTGCGCAAGGATGACACGTAAATTCGTGAAGCGTTCCATATTAAAAAAAAAAAGTAAACATTAAAAAATATATATATGGGGCGCCTGGGTGGCTTGGTTGGTTAAGCGTCCGACTTCAGCTCAGGTCGTGATCTCAGTCTTGTGGATGAGCCCACGTCGGGCTCTGTGATGACAGCTCAGAGCCTGGAGTGTGCTTCGGATTCTGTGTCTCCCTGTCTCTGCCTATCCCCCACTCGTGCTGTTTCTTTCTGTCTCAATAATAAATAAACATTAATAAAAATAAAAATAGGAAGGAAAGAAAATGAAATAATAAAATAAAATAAGGGGCCTGGGCGGCTCAGTTGGTTGAGCGTCCGACTTTGACTCAGGTCATGATTTTGCGGTTCGTGGGTTCAAGCCCCGTGTCAGGCTCTGTGCTGACAGCTAGCTCAGAGCCTGGAGCTTGTCTTAGAAGTCTGTGTCTCCCTCTCTCTCTGACCCTCCCCTGCTCATGTCGTCTCTCTCTCTCTCTCAAAAATAAATATTTTAAAAAATTAAATTAAATTAAATTAAAAAAATAAAATGTAAAAAAAAGAAAACTGTCAAAAAACAACACTCAATGCCTACAGAGAGAACTAGGTGGGCAAGAGACACTGCTACATCTTTTGAATTTTGAATAGATACCTATTAAAAATTCAACCCTAATAAACAAAGCCCCTACTTTAATTGCATTAATTTTTTCCACACTTTTATTTGTTTTTTCACTTTTTCCTTTCAGTAAATTTCTACCAATATGTTACTCTGATTTTTAAGTCAACAAATGTTTATTTTCAACCTTTCATTTAATAAATGATTTGTATCTATAAATTTTCCATATATTTTAAATTTAGTTCTTACCCATTTTAAGTAATTACAAATTATTTACTTTATAGTAGGCCAGAGATTATTTGGAAGAATATTTTTACATTTCCAAGTGGTTATTGTTCTTCTGTTTACCCTCTGATATCTAGTTTTACTTCATTATGTTATAAAATGCAGCCAGCGAGGCGCCTGGGTGGCTCAGTCTGACTTCAGCTCACGTCATGATCTCAGAGTGCATGGGTTCAAACCACACATTGGGCTCTGTGCTGACAGTTCAGAGCCTGGAGCCTCCTTCAGATTTTGTGTCTCCCTCTGTTTCTCTGCTTCTCCTTTGCTTGTGCTCTCTCTCAAAAATAAATAAATAAACATTTTAAAATGCAGCTAGAAAAACCTTTACTTTTTGGGGCTTATTATAGTTTTGTTTGCAGACAACTATGGTTTTTGCAAAATGCCCCTTGGGTCTAAAGAGAGAAATGTGTGACTTCTTTTTCCAAAGTACAAAAAATATATTTACATATCTACATCTGTATCTAAATATAAATATAGATATGTAAATGATCTACTTTTTATTTGATATGTTAAATTCTGAAAGTGGTATATTTAAGTCCTATACTGTAAGAGTTAGATTTCTGACTCAGTCTCACAGATTTATCATTTTTGATAACTGATGGTTGGTTTTATGTCTTCCATCATAATTTTTAATTTTCTCTTACAGTTTCTTACATTCTATTCCTTAGTGTTTATTTTCCTACTTTTATGAAATCTGCATACCAGTGAGTGTAATCGACTCACATTTTAAAAAATATAGGATTGTCTCTCTCTGTCTCTCAAAAAAAAAAAAAAAAAATTAAAAGGGGCACTTGAGTGGCTCAGTTGGTTAAGTGTCCGGCTTCGGCTCAGGTCATGATCTCACGGTTCGTGGGTTTGAGCCCCGCGTCAGACTCTGTGTTGACAGCTCAGAGCCTGGAGCCTGCTTCAGATTCTGTGTCTCCCTCTCTGATCCTCCCCTGCTAGCTGTCTCTCTCCTGTTTCTCAAAAATAAATTAAAAAATAAAATAAAATAAAATAAAATAAATAGGATTTATTTTCTGTGACTTACAAACTACTGAGGAATCTCAGGTGGGTTTTCTCCCCCATGTCTGAAATATAATTGGTATCAGTACTGTAAAGTTTAAGGTGTATAGCATGATAATGTGACTTATAACTACTGTGAAATTAAAATAGATTTACACAGATTCCTATTCATTAAAAACATGCTCTATAAACCCTCAATCAATTCAAGACATTTAGAATGCTTTTCCTTGGTCAGGGTCTCCAACCCAATCCCTGCTCCCAGACAAGGAAGGAACCTTTAGAAGGATTTTACTTATCCCATTTCCTTCCTCCCACTCCATCTCCTGAGCTTTGTGGAAATAATTTAAGCAGTGTTAGTTCCATACTTTTGGTTTTCCTTTAGGTGTAGATCTTTTAGAAGAATTTTTTAACCAAACACAATTAACATTATTGTCTATTTATATTTTCACTAAACTCATTGTTATCAATTTCTTTTATCCATAATCTTCCCAACTTGACATCTTTAATATTTCTTCCCAAGGTTACCTAAAGATACTCATTTCTCAGCTACTGCATGTCTAAAAATGTCTTTTGCTTTTCTATTTAAATAATAATATTTAATGGGACAGATTTAGACGTCTGTCTTTTCTATTATCTGCAAATATTCCAGCTTTCATTGTTTTAGTTTTTCTTTTTTTTTTTTTTAATGTTTTTTATTTATTTTTTATAGAAAGAGAGACAGAGCATGAGAGGGGGAGGGGCAGAGAGAGAAGGAGACACAGAACCAGAAGCAGGCTCCAAGCTCTGAGCTAGCTGTCAGCACAGAGCCTGATGCGGGGCTCGAACCCATGAACGTGAGAGCTGACCTGAGCCAAAGTCAGAGGCTTAACTGACTGCACCACCCAGGCACCCCTTTTAGTTTTTCTTTTGTAAACATCCTGTTCACTGGGCATGTGGTGGCTCAGTCGGTTAAGTATCCAACTCTTGATTTCAGCTTAGCTCATGATCTCAGGGTTGTGGGATCAAGTCCTGCATGAGGGTCCATGCTCAGAGCTTGGGATTCTCTTTCCCTTTCTCTCGTTCCTCCCCTGCTGGGCCCTCTTTCTAAATAAAATAAACATTAAAATAAACAAATAAATAAACATGGTTTCCAGTAGTGTCCATTCCTTAATATTCTTTATGAAATTTCAAACTATAGAAATCTTTTAAGTTTTAAAAACTTATCACTAGTTTCACCTCTTAAGAATTCTAATTCAAATTCATATAGAATTTTCTCTTCTTTCCTCAATCTGACTCCACAGACACCTTTTCTTATTCCACTGGACTCGATTTTGAACAACTGTGACTCCTTATCCTTATTTGCATACACATATATTACCATAGTTGTATCTCCACGAGTGTGAGAGGATAAAGAAATCTCTGCTTTGGCTTGTTTCCCACTCAAGTTTGTAAGCAGCTTTGAATTTTCTGTTTTAATGTTTGTCAATATACATTAATGATTAAAAGCATTGGCTCTGGAACCCAAGGGCAAGTTATTTAACCTCTCTGTGTCTCAGATTCTCCATCTATTAAATGGTAATAATAATAGTATCTAGGCACAGAGTCTAGCACATAACAGTATTATATATTTTGGTGCTTATTAAACATTTAGAGCAATTAAAGGTTGCTAGAGCAAGGTATAAGGTAAAAAAAATCACATGTCTAAAAACCTGTAGGAGTGAAACAATGTCACAGAATGAACTCTATAGTACTAATCTCAACTAGGTATAACAAAGGTAAGGATATCTCAGTCCTGCCTATCACTACTACTGGATAAAAGCTCAAAGCACATCAGAAACACCATCCTTATTTATAAAAACTGACACAAAAAATAAGCAGAAGGAATTCAAACCTCTAAATCCACACTATCCAATGCATTGGCCAATAGCTATGTATGGCTAAGTAAAAATAAATTAACTTAAACTCAATGCAATAAAAAATTCAGTTCTTTAGCTGCACTTGCCACATTTCAAGCACTCAAGACACGTGCTATTAGTACTTAGTGGACAGCAGTGCTCTAAACAAAAAGGAAATTTAGAAGAAGAAAAAAAAGATTGTTGCTGGATCTGAAACTTAGGCTGTATCATATGCAAATTACTAATGCACCTATACAACAGGGACATCCAGATCACAAGGGGTATAGCCTGGACAACTTTAATCTTGGATTAGGTCCGAAACTAAGATACACTACCAACAACCTACCAGACCCCGGGTATGTCACTAAACTACAAGCAGCACAGTAAAATGGTTAAGAGCACATAATCTCTGGACTACTTGGGTTTGAATTCCAGCTCTTACCAGCTGCGTAACACTGGACAAGTTAATTCACATCTCTTTCTTGTTAGCTTTATTTTACAGCAGTACTTACCACTTAAGGAGGGTGAAGATTAAATACTTGTAAAAACATTCAGAACAATGTTTGGCATTACTAAGTGCTATGGAAATATGTGCCTAATAAAATAATTTCTCAAACTTCTATTTCCTGAATTTCAAAATGGGCAAGATAAAACATGCTCTGCCTTTTTCACAGGTTATGATGAGTACATCTGTAAATTACAAAATATGTAAAATCACAAAAAAAAGGGGGATCAAGGAATTATTTTCTACTCTCTTTCACCTCCCATATTATCTACAAAATTGCTATGATAACAGTATTTTATAAATGTTTCTATTTTCTATTAAAAGCTGAGCGGGGGCACCTGGGTGGCTCAGTCAGCTGAGCGACCAACTTCAGCTCAGGTCATCATCTCACAGCTTGTGAGTTTGAGCCCGGTGACCACCTCGTGTTGACAGCTCAGAGCCTGGAGCCTGCTTCAGATTCTAGGTCTCCCTCTCTCTCTCTGCCCCTCCCCTGCTCACACTCTGTCTCTCTCTGAAAAATAAACATAAAAAAAATTTTTTTTAAGTGGAGCATTACTCTCTAGAGTCATGAAGGGGGAAACCTGCATAAAGTGTACAGTGATTACTGAAGGAAAAGCCTAAGACAAACTTACTCTGTTCCAAGAGGGTAGAGATCATCTCCACCTCAATTTGAGCTCCCAAGCACCAATATACAATACATTGTAATAAACCCTCTAAACTCCCAAGCCTTTAACCATTAGTGAGCTTCCAGTGCTTAAACCATCCTTTAAAGAAAGAGATAAATAAGCTGTAATTTTTGTAAAGTTACCTAAATTGATTTGTCGTGGACTTGTAAGATCAAGTTTTGTACAAGTTCACAATTAACAAGCAGGACAAACAAGCTAATGTGCCCCAAATATCTTTTCACAAACTGGAATCAGAAGCCAAACCAGCAAACACTGGGAATCATATTTAAATCCTTACAGAAGCCTTTTTCTTATTTATAAACCTAACTTGAAAATCCAAACCAACACCTGCTCAACAGCAATTTGTGAAAAACTGCCAGGTGACTACAAGATTAGCCAGTGGACAGAAATGGGAATTTGTCTTCTGTTGAAATAAATGTTCGGGCGCCTGGGTGGCTAGGTCGGTTAAGCATCCGGATTAGGCTCAGGTCATGATCTCACGGTTAGTGGGTTCGAGCCCCGAGTAGGGGTCTGTGCTGACAGATAGCTCACAGCCTGGAGCATGTCTGCGTCTCCCTCTCTCTCTGACCCTCCCCTGCTCACAATGTCTCTCTCCGTCTCTCAAAAAAAAATAAATAAATAAATAAATAAATAAAAATAAGAAAAAAGAGAAATGTCAAAAGCTGTCAGCTGCTAGACTTTTTCCCGCGGTACACTAGAAGCCAAATTCTTTCTAGAGTCTGTGGTTCCCATGAGGTGATGGGGCTGCAAAATCAGGGAGAGCAAGACAACAAAAGGAAGCAGAAAAGGTCTCTTTTTGAGTCACCAGAAAATACCACTGCTGGCTGCTTCAACAAATGTTTTGAAAAAACAAACTTCACCACAAGCCACATAATTTTAGTGGTACTGCGGAGTAAGCACAGAGTGAAGAGAAATTAAAAGAGGACCGGAATCCAAGAATGTGAATTAGATGGGTCGTTAAAGTTCATCTGGTTTACAATACTCCCGGCCGGAGTAGGGATTCCAGCCCTCCTACCAGGAGAAATATAAGGAATAAGGAAAGGTGAAGAAACGGGAGAAAGCGGATCAGAAAGGTAAAGCCAGTGGACGGTTGCAGAATGCTCCCCCCCCCGACGCTCGCCAACCCGCCAGTCCCTCCGCCCCTCTTTCCCCACCCCAGCAACGGGAGGAGCGCGCACGCGCAGCAAGTAGGGGCTGCGCGTGGCGACGCGCAGGCGTAAACTGGGAAGAAACAATGAGCTTTGTTGCCGAAGCGGCAGTGGGGGGCAGGGGAAAAGGGAACCCGCGGGGAGGAGAAGAAACTGGAGGGAGAAAGAGGGGCCACGAGAAAGTACTATCCCGGCAACCCTCGCGCGCCGCCGAGGACCCGGATAGAGTGCTGCGAGATCCAAATCATAAATAATAATGACAATGAGAAAAAAAAGCGACGGCCATTTCTCAGAGAAGAAAGAGTCTAAGTCGGTCCCACCTTATCCCTCATATTCGACTGAAAGACGCAAGGAGTAAGAAAGCTATACAAGGCTTGGTGGCCAACAACCCGGGGGACCCTCTAGGCCCCTCAACCGTCGCCAAGATGCTGTCCCTCGACCGCCGGGGCCGCCGCACCCTTCTGGTCGCTCCGCCCGAGGGAACCCCTCACCCAGTGCACGGCAGCGGGGACGGCAGCCAACGATCCGGACGGCCTCCGCGGATCTCCACAGTCAGCGCCGCTCCCCGGCTCGACGCGCGCTTCGCCCGCCGCCTCCCTTCTCCAGTCCAAACAAACACCCCAGCCCGGAAGTGACTTCACTTCCGCTGCCGCCGGCTCCGCCCCCTCGTTCTGTTAGCACTGCTCTCTGAAGCCACTAGAGAGCGCGAGAGAGAACGAGCGACCCCAGTGTTCTCTTCGTATCCCAGGCTGCACACGTGTGGATGCGCTATGACCTCTCATACCGGGCAGAAGCCGGGTATACGGGAAGTCGAGAAATCGTGTCGCATTCTCTCTGGGAGACTGGAGTTCGGCCGAACCTGAGCCAGACACCCGCCTTTCAAGAATGTTGGCATGCAGTGAGTGGGGGAGCTGAGAACTGAAGAATACACCTTACCGACCACAACGTTACCTCAAATACATTAACATCAAACAGGAACATCTAGATAACGACAGCGCATTCACACACCAACATATACAGCTATGTGATACACAGTGTCACCCACCCATAACAGTGACACCCACCCAGTGACAACCAGAGATCCTGACTCAGAAACAATAGGGGTGCCTGGGTGGCTCAGTTGGTTAAACATTCCACTCTTGATTTCAAGTCAGGTCATGATCTCCTGGAATCCCCAGGGCTCCTCACTGTGGGGAACCTGCTTGCGATTCATCCTTTCTCTGTGTCCCTTCCCCACTCTCTCTCAAAATAAACTTAAAAAAAAACCCACCATAAATATAGAAACAATAAGCTAAGATAAACTCACAGAGGGTACTAACTGACCTACAAGCACTTACGTTAGACAGGTTCAGGCGCGCGCGCGCGCACACACACACACACACACACACACACACACACACTTTCTTAAGTTAGATCTCTGCGCACAGTTGCAAGTTATGAATATATGGTTCCCAGGCAACATATGAAACCACCTTTGTAGCTAAGGAAGGAAATATCTTGTCCAGAGATAATCTAGAAGGGTGGGACCTCAAGATCCAAGACTTTCCTCTTCCATTATCCTGGATGTACTACTGCTTTCCATACATTAATCCTTGCAATCATCAGTGGCAAGCCTCAATATAATTTTTTTACTGATACTAATCAATGTACAATCTATGTAAAAATTTGCATATTTGAATATGTATAAACTATTTGAAAGAAAGACACAAAAAGTAATTTCTTACCTTTGGGAAAGGGAAATGAGGGACAGCTTTACTTTATTCTTGTAAAACTTGAATATTAAAAGCACAGACTGGAGGTGCCTGGGTGGCTCAGTCGGTTAAGTGTCCACTTTGGGTCAGGTTCGTGGGTTTGATCCCAGCATTGGGGGATCCCTTGCTCAGAGCCTGGAGTCTGTTTCAGATTTTGCCTTTTCTCTCTGCCTCTCCCCCACTCACACTCTGTCTCACTGTCTCTCAAAAATAAATAAATGTAAAAAAAAATTTTTAAAGCACAGAAGGGTGCCTGGGCTGGGTCAGTTGGTAGAGCTTTCAACTCTTGATCCTGGGGGTCTGGGGTTGTGAGTTTGGCTCCATGTTGGTATAGAGTTTACTTTAAAAAAAAATGCTTTTAGTATCTACTAAAAGTAAGAAAAAAATAAGAAAAAAGTTCCCTCCATGGGAAGGAATCTAGAAGAGGGTTACTCATGTTTAGGGCCATTCCATTCACTTAAAGTCTGCTTGAGAAAAAAAAGGTGGAGGGCACCTGGGTGGCTCAGTGGGTTGAGTGACTGACTTTGGCTCAGGTCATGATCCCAGGGTTTGTGAGTTCGAGCCCCACATTGGGCTCACTCCTGTCAGTGTGGAGAATGCTTTGGATCCTCCATCATCCTGCCCCACCTCCAACCCCAACTCTGCCCCTCCTCTGATCACACTTTGAAATGTAAATCAGCCTTTAAAAAAATTTAGCTTTGGGTCAATCCAAAGCTCCAAAGCTTTGCCATAGTCTTATAGGGTGGCTACATTTTCAGAGCTATAGTCTAAATAAGGAGGAAAGGTTTGGCTTTTTTGCTTGCTCAGCAAACACCTCTGGGAGAAAGGAGATGGTGCTGTTTTACAGGTCTGTGGAGTATGATTCATCCAAGGAACCTGAAAGATAAACTATCAGCCTGAGACCAGAAGAGGCATGAACAGGAGAGTACAAAACCAAAATCAGTTTATGTAATCTGTAGTTGAACCAGACATTTAGAAG